>NC_133476.1:0-69274 GCF_025370935.1 Choristoneura fumiferana | reverse complement strand
CAACAGTACAAACAATGCAGACAACAATATAAATACAAGTTAGTAGTCTGCCTGCGGCAAAAGGAGCAAACTCAGCTAATGCTGCGCTTACGCGGAAGCTGCCAGCGCTGTTTACAGTATGCCCCTGTTGACATCTGGAATATTGTTTATAGCGGGTTGGATGGCGGACAAAAGACGGAAAAAACATACAACAATACCTATACAGATAAAAACTAATACAAAAAATAAAACTAATATTTAAACTATAAGTGAGAATTACGAAAGTTTACTAAACACTATAAAAACAAATAATTAAAAAACCAGAACAAAAAAAAAAAAAAAAAAAAAAATCCTCAGCAGTCAACAATTACAGTTGATGATGAAGTACCCATTCATCCTTGAGCACAACACCGATCACAACTAGTGATATATGCAGCTGTTTTCAAGTTGTGTTACAAGAAGAAACGCTCGGACTTGTGTTTAAAAAGTAGGCTGGGACATACTTTCACGAAGGGGTGGTGGCAAGTCATTCCATATCTTGGACGCTGCAAATTTGAAACCACCTCTGCATCCCTTTGTGCGATGCTTGGGAATCATTGCCTTGTTTGTGGTTCGTCCACGAGTGTTCCAGCTTTGGATATCTCGAACCAGATGAATTTGTCAAACAAGTATTTTGGCCGTTTCTCGTGCACAATTTTGAACACAAAACCAGCCAGATGAAGTTGCCTGCGACTGCCATTTTAAGGATTTTATGCTCATTTAAGTACGGCGTATGTGCGCTCTTTTTAGGGACCTGATAGCAGAATCTAACGCACGCGTTCTGGACTCTTTGTATGGCATGCGCAGTTTTTGCGAATATTCTGGGTCCATATACTGTATCACAATAATTAAAATGTGACAAAACCAGTGACTCAACCAGCATCACTCTGATTTCCTCAGAAAGGAAGTTCCTTAATCCGTAAAGGATTCTAAGACGGTAGAAGGCGTTCCTAATCTTAGTGTTTACATGCTCGGCATACCGGAGCTCACCGTCCATCAAGAGACCAAGATTCCTTCCAGAGGATGACTGTTCAATAACGTTATGATTGATCATAATCTTAGGATTTCGCTCTGATATTCTTATACACTGATGGGGCGTCCCAAAGACAACAAACTTAGACTTCACGGGGTTTAGAACAAGATTGTTACTATTGGCCCACTGAGATATGATGTCAAGGTCCTCATTTATCATTCGCTCAGCCTCGCTGGTGTCCTTGGGATTAAATGAGAGATAGACTTGAGTGTCATCTGCATATAAGTGTATCTTGCAATGTTTTAGCTTATTACTCAAATCGGCAGTGTATAGAGTAAACAGGATCGGACTAAGGATAGAACCCTGAGGAGTACCTCTTGTGATTAATTTAGTTGAAGAGTAAACCTCTGTACCCAGATCATTATCCAAAGCCACGAATTGCTTGCGGTTTGTGAGGTACGATGCGAACCATTCTATCGCTGATGTGCCGATACCGTAGTACGACATCTTTTGCAGAAGTAATTGTATACTTATACAATCGAATGCCCTAGAAAAGTCTAATAGTACTAAAATGGTACCTTTACCAGTATCCGATTCCGTGATAATATCGTCTGTAACATGGGCCAGAGCTGTGGCAGTACTATACCCAGTTCGAAACCCCGATTGAACATCAGGTAGTATACGTTCATGCTCCAGGTAACGTGTAAGTCGGCTGCAAACCTCTCGTTCTACAATTTTCGACATGACCGGAAGTATACTGATAGGGCGCAAATCTTTGTATTGCTCAACTTTGGCACTCTTCGGCAACGGTTTTACCCGGGCTATTTTCCAATCGTCGGGAAATGTGCGAGTGGTTATTGACCTATTAATAATGGCCGTAATGGCAGATAGTGTCTTGGGCAGTGTTTTACGCAACATTTCTATAGTTATAAGGTCATGTCCGGACGCATTCGTGGCTATTTTTGCAATAATTTTTGAAACATCGTCCTCCGTACATTGACTTAATTCGAAATGTCCTTTTCCAAATTTATTGTTAGTGAAATAACTTAGTGTAACACTATCACATTGCCCCCGACCGGGTATATCCAGAAAAAAGTCATTGATTGCATTAGGGTTATTTAAGTGTTGCGGTAACTCAGGAAGATTTGCCGTTTCCAACGCTGAAGAACGTTTTAAATAACACCACATCTTATATGGATTTTTAACATTTTTATTTACGTAAAAGGCAAAGAAAGCAGTTTTTTCCCTTTTAATTGAGCTGTTAACAAAGTTTCGTAAACTTCTATAATAATTGTAATGTTTATCTAATTTAGTGGAACGTGCTCTAGCCAATGCACGGTCTCGCAACGACATCATTAGCTTAATATTATCGGTAAGCCATGGTCGCGGCTTCTCTCTGACACGTACGCGGCGCAAGGGTGCATGTTTGTCAAATAATTGAGTTAGTAAATCGTTGAATTTGTTTACCATAGCGTTTACATCGGTATACTCTTCGACGTCTGACCACGGCAAAAGGTTTAAATCTCGAATAAACTCGGCCTCATTTATCTTGTTAAGATTGCGGAACGTATTATACCGCGGTGGTGACTTATATCTTTTTATGGATAACTTTAAAGTAACAAACGCATGATCACTTAGTAAAGGGTTGTGATGAATACCTATGTCTTTGCACACTCGTGGCGAGTTTGTAAAGATAAGATCCAAAATGGTGGCTGAGTGTTCAGTTATTCGGGTCGGTTCCCTCACAAGTTGCTCCATGTTCCGTTGAGAGAGGAAAGACAAAAGATCGACTGCTGGTTTACGGTCTGGCTTCAGAAGGTCTACATTAAAATCAGTGAGCACAAAAATATGAGAACAATATTCAAAAGTATTTATCGATTCGCCCAACGCGTCGATAGCATTACACACCGATATTCCCGATTCCGATCTGTAGACCGTTCCGACGGCGACCTTTACCCCTCCCGGCAGCGACACTTCCAACCACATTTGCTCGAGCGCCGAGGCTGGGTGCGGACGTACGCGCGCTCGCGTCCCGCGGCGCACATAAAAGCCTACTCCGCCGCCTCTCGTACCGCTCGAACGCGGCGAATGTTTCAGTAGATAACCTGGTACAGTCGGCGCACATATCTCCGCACCGTCCTTTAACCATGTTTCATTCAGTGCCAAGATATCTGGTTTAAATCGCTCAATGGAACACAATAATTCATCTCTGCCAGTATTCAGAGATCTGACATTAAGTAGTCCCAGAATCAAACACGCTTCCTTACGCCTAAGTTCTTTCGTGTTTATGGTTGCTCAAGGGTACATTAATAAAAAACAATAAACAGTGTACAGTGTTGTACTCAAAGGAAAAATCGCTAGAAGGTGATCTATCTAATATTGCAAAACAAATCGCCGTTAAAACCATGCAAAAACTACAATACCTATAGTTGCAATACTTTCCAAACAGGTTTACTACACAATTACAGTAACAACAAGAGCACAAGAATCTAGCATAATTATTCTTAACATTGTCACGGCTGACTATCATCGCACGGAGCCACACCAAAAACTCTGGATATATCTTGTTCGTTCCGCAGGTGATGCGCGGTTTCTTTGTCGAACTTCCGGGCAAAGATTTTGCCGTACCACGGCCAGACATACTTCCAGTTTCGTTCGCGAGCTACTTCTCTTGCCTTGCCTAGAAGCTTTCTATTCATTTTAGTTAGTCTATCGTTTACATATATAGGTAAGGGCGCGCCGGGGAGCGACAGATCCGTGGTTTTTATGTTCCGCCGCACTCTTGCCGCCTTCATCAACCGCTGCTTGACGGCGGCGCGGCTAAGGCGCACCGCTATGGGCCGCGGACGCGCGGGGGAGCCTCCGCTCACTACTACGCGCCGAGGCCCGGCGCGGTATACCCCAACGATCTCCGACTCGTCTAGCGCCACACCAAGCTTTAGAGCCAGAAGCCCCACTATATGCTCCAAGCTTTCGCCGTCCTTCTCTGGTATTCCGACAAGTTCCACATCATTGACTAACATTTCCTGCTCCCTGTCATTTAATTCGCATGTTAACGTATTAATTGTAGATTCCAACTCTGTTATATGTGTCTTAGCATTCTCAAGCTCTTCCAATCGTGCCTCAACACTAGAAATTCTATCCGCGAAAAGGGTCACTGATGCTTTGCAGCTCCTTATCTCTTCTCTAATATCACACATATCCTCTCGAAATCTGCATACCTCCTGCATAACTGTTTGAAGATCTGCGCGCATGAGCTTCATTTCCGTCATTAATTGGGAAATACTATCCCCGGAAAGTGTCGGCATATCAACGTTCCGTTGGCTCGTTTCCGGACCAGGTGACTTATTGGTGTTGTCAAGACGAGGCTTTTTTATCACACAACACGGACACAGCCAATTATTTGGTACGTTTCCCGACGCGCTCAAAGCAGAACACTGCCTGTGAAATATTTGTTTACATTTCGTGCACACCGCTCCGCTTGTGGCGGGTAGGAACTTGCCGCAACCACCGCACTGCGTCATCGTTCAATCGATTGTCCGTGCTTTATTGCCTGCACTTGTAACTAGATGGCGTTCTACACCAAATCTAGACTTGAACAAGAGAATAAGAATTTCTTACGTAATTTAGGTATATGTTTTGCACAATATAGTTATTTTTTAGAAAACACTTTCATCATATGCTCAATGTGAGTATTGCAATCCAAAACTGCACTGTTCCTTGCCGCTTTGAGCGCACGAATTCACAACACCAGTTTTCACGTAAGACACTAAAATTAGGCAGTCTTTCACTGCACTAACAATGACCGAGAGTTAATATAGTCAACGCTTCGCGATGATGAAAAATTTAAAACTTTGTGTAACTGCAATAATTAAATAAACAATAAAGTTCGGCACCGAATGTTTTGTCGCGCCAGCTACCCGCTTTTTTTTCCTAAATACTAAATTCTGTTACTAGATTCTGTTGTAAACAGATTTACAATCATATTTTAGTGATATCTATACATCACAAGTATTTAACACAACTACATATTTAAAACAGTTCTCAATTCGCTATTTGGAGTAAGCACTCGCCAATGCGGATCGGAATTATTTCCAAATTTCCCTATCCATGATATAATCATTAATTTTAATAATACGCCTTATATATTAATGTCTTCTTGACAAAAGATTTAAATTTTGTGTCTGTTTCTGAGTCTTGGGAAACTTCTATAACTTCATACAGTTTACCCGTTTTCGCCATATACATAGCCAGGTACCATTTCTTAGGTGTGTATAAAAAATGTGTATAGGTGGTTATTACAACCCTGTACTATACTTTAAACCACATTAGCTGTACTATACTTTAAACCACATTAGGGCTACTAATTACTAATATGATCCAAGTAGAAAAATACTGTGATTCGAAAAAAAAAAGTTTTGTATGGAAGTGGAGTCGCAAGAAGACTTTCTAATTTCGATGTTTTCCCACATATCGTATTAGTAATCAGTAGCCCTAATATGGGTTACAGTATAGTACAGGATTTTTTTTATCAACCTGTAGGTATATTGAAATTTACTGTTCTCATTTTAATTAAAGCATGCATGCCTTCGCCTTCTTTTTGGGGATGCTCAACTACCAAAATGCAATGTAATACTGCAATGTTATATTTCTAGCACGCGTACATGTAGGTATAGCCGAGGAAATTGAATCACGTACTGGTACTGGGGTGGAACCGTTGTACTACCAATGTTATGTTGACATCCCATACATTTGCCAAAGAAATCATAGCTAAATAGATCACGAAAAGGTTTCACATTGGATTTAGTTTCCATGACTGTCTATGAGAAATACGGCTATTGTGGTCTTGCCAAACCAAAACATGTTTTTTTTATATATACTATCAAATTATGTGCTCGTAGAACAGTTTAAACCAGTGATTCCCAAAGTGGTCCAGGTGGACCCCCAGGGGTCCACGGGAGACTTGCTGGGGGTCTACGTAGGCGTGAACAAAAAATGGGGGTCCATAAGATGTTAATGGGGGTCCACGAAAATTTATCTGCTTTTGATAGTAAAGAGCAAAAATGTAAGCATAGTTTTTATAAGGGCCTACCTACATTGTTTTAAGTACCTAACTAAGCAGATAATATTTTAATAGGGCAAGCGACTGGACAGAACTCAGAAGCGACACAATTTATATTTTTTGGCGACTTTAAGAATGTGGTAGAAATGTAGCAGCAGGGGTCCACCGAAACCAGTAAAAATTTTGAAAGTGGTCCACGAGAAAAATAAGTTTGGGAACTACTGGTTTAAAACGGTCCGCACGCAGCGACGGCTAGCGCGTACACTGAGGCAACTGCCAGTTACACTCGACTTCCCCGGCCCGCGGACAATATCGGTGCCGCGTATAGTGGTGCATGTCGGTTGCCTCAGTATACGTTGTACCGATTAGCAAAACGGTGTTAGATGCATTCATATACGTCACTTTATTTCCAAAACTAATAGGAATATCCGTCCAATTTTTTTGTGGTAGGTAAATAAGGAAATATTAATCACAAAATTGCAAAAAACTAAAAATCAGAAATTTGTCACTTGTACCAGTATACGTAGGAGGTATCGACAAGATGTTTTCAAATTATTGTGGAACTAGCGGACCCGGCAGACGTTGTCCTACCCGAAAAAACACCACATTAAAACTATGATAATGATAACATACAAACAACAACGCTATCTAGCGGGTCCAATTTCCAAACCATCAACTAACGTTGTTTTGCCATATCAATTATTTTAAGTGTATATTTTTCTAGGCAAATATAAAATAACTGACTTATTGTCAATAAGTCTATAACTGACAGTTACGAAACTCGTGAACATTTTGTATGGGAAATGTTTTTCTTTTATCTAATTTTTTCGTAAATTTTCCAATGCTTTTAATAGTTATTCTGCTATTCGGGACGGAGACAAATACATCAAATTAAAAATCATGAAAATCGGTCTAGCCGTTCTCGAGTTATAAGTGTTCGAACAAACCCGACTGTTTTATATTATTAAGATATTTCAGCATGTAGGGTTCATTTGACTGGAACACCACTGTAAATGTTTTTCATTACCTTTTAATATGGGGGGGGGGGAGGCATGTCCAACTTGATGATGATGATTGATCGATGTTCAAAGTGTACAGCGTCAGGTTAAGCTTGTTTTTTTGAAATCTTTTTGTATTTTTTTATTTCAATTCCAATTTTTTATGTGACTTTTACGGTCATCCCAAAAAAACAATCTTAATTTGATTGCTTTATTAAGCAAGTGGCGCTATTGCGATATCTCTTGTCCGGGTGAGCGGTTAGTTCCGATGGAGTGCCGAAAAGTTTCTCGATGAGGGCTACGGCATAAATGTCGCTAGTGTCGCTGCTTAAGTGGCTAAATAAGAAACAACACAAGCTGAGATATGAGGTGCATAGGAGAAATTCGTCTCTGTATCTTTATCCAGCGGTGGTGTAGCGTTATAGCACACGGCACGGAATGGTGAGGACCTGGGTTCGATTCCCAGCGCTGGTCTTATTTTTCTGTTTTTTCTGGGCATCTATATTTCAGTTTGTATTTTCGATACAGCGTCAGGCTCGACTACACTTTAAGTCAACATTTGTTATGTTCTTCTTATTTTTGTTTTGGCCAGTCCAAGAAACCGAAGCTTTTATTGTGCCAGAAAATAAGTACCTAAAGGGATCTGTCCCATTATCATTACTATTTAATATGGTTTTCGATAACAGCACCTAAAAAAAATCGCTTCGTAGCGAAAGTTTCGTCGCAGCGCCCGTCTGCCCCCTCCTCAAGGATGTGGCAGCCTTGTCCCGTGGCCGAATAATGTGTGAAAAAACCGCCTTCTGCTGAAGATAATTTGGTTGACCGCCATTTTGTTGGGCCCTTAGAGTATCAAGCCAAGGGTAGTGCATAGGTTATCTCCTGTACTTAGACAAACCTTCGAATTCTTCGGGGATATTTAAGGACTTTTATGGGATAATAAGTTATTAATCTGAATTCTTGAGTCAGAGTAGTCACGGCTCTACTTGACCTTTTCAGGATCTCTACTCACTACCCGTATCATGCTATGACCGTATTAGGAACGTGTCAGGAACGGAAAATCAGCGCATACATGACACACGACGGCGACGGTTGGTTACGAAGCGGTTAGTGGGCACAGACTCATACTTTTTGATACAAAGATTTTTGCCTGTCACGTTGCTGTTACGGTCAAGGTATGATACGATGTAATGGGTAGATAGATACCTTTAATAACTTACAATACAATACAAATATTCTTTATTGCACACCATAAATCATAGGCGGTCTTATCGCTTAAAAGCGATCTCTTCCAGACAGCCATTTGGGTACAAGAATTTATGGTTATGTCAAACAAAAATAGGTGGCGGAAACAGAAACAGAAAACAAGAACAAACAAAAAATCAATATATTAAAATAAATACAAATGATATAATATTACATAAATACATACATACAGTATACTTATACAAAACAATATATTTATACTGACATTAAAATAGCAATATAAATTGTCAAAAAGGCCGTAATGGGAGAAAAGGATAAGAAATTAGGAAATAAAATAAATAAACACAGAAAGACTGAGGACAGAGTTAAGAAGGCAGTGTCAAGAAGCATGTCAAGAAGTGAGCCTTGACGAGGTTTCTAACAACAATCACTTCTAACAAGCATGAAGTTTGTTTGACGAGAATTAACGGCCGAACGTATTTCATAAAATGGTTCATTGATAACTAACCACAAAAAGATGGAAAACCCCCGACTTTGTCACTTCAAAGTTCAATATCCCAAAAATGGCCTAACCGATCTTGATAAAACATGTCTAAGAACCATAGCTAGAAAACCTGCTTTCAAATAAAAAAACCGCATTTAAATCGGTCCACCCGTTTAAGAGCTACGGTGCCACAGACAGACAGACACACGTAGCGGTCAAACTTATAACACCCCTCTTTTTGCGTCTTTGGTAAAAAAATAATCTTAAGAATTTTCAAATAATATCTAAAGGCACTTGTCCCACCGCCGACGATGAGCGAGAAGCGAGTAGAGCGAGTAACTAGAAACGAGCGGCGAGCAGCGAGAAGCGAGTGTAGTTTTGTCGCTCGGCTCTAAGCGAGTGTTCGCGTGCGACGGCGATTACTCGCTCCACTCGACTCGCTCGTGCGGGGCGGCCGCCAAGCTGACATCGCTGAGCGAGTATCTATAGATCAGCGAGTTTTATAGCTAGTCGCTGCGACAAAAGATGTAAGAGCGAGTTCTCGCCGACAGTGTGAACAGCCAGCGATCAACTATTAATATATGTGTCTCTTTTACTCACACAGGATCTCATATCTTTTGTTCGTTTCTTGAGCGAGAAAATAGTCGATAGCCAATCGTTTCCTCGCTGGCGGTGAGACAAGTGCCAAAATAACAAAGCTGGAGATGGTGAACCACGTCTAGGGCATAGCGTAGCCAAGGAAAAAAGTGTTTTATAAAAGGTCAGGTCCAAGGAGGATATTCTGGAATAATTTAAAGACACCTTGTATATTTTTCAAATGCCTAACCTCGCCGAAGTCCGAACGAAGGTCTAGTACTTCTCAACCAAAATAAGCCTTTATTAAAAAAAACCTTGTCCTTTCGTGCAAATGGACATTATTCGCTTCAATCTAAAGCGTAACTGAACAATAAAATTACAGACAGCCAAATTATGTTCACAGGAGGTCTTCGTGAGACTTTGTGTAATTTGCGTTTGGGCCTTGGGCCTTGTGCGAGGTACGTCCTGCTTCCAAGGCTGGGTCTTATCCTGGGATAAATAAACAAATAAATATCATGGGACACTTGACACCAATTGACCTAGTCCCAAACCAAGCATAACTTGTATTATGGATACTAGGCAACGGATAAACATACTTATAACAGATATATAGGTACATACTTAAATACATATTGAACATCCACCACATCCAAGACCCGAGAACGAACATTCGTATTATTTATACAAATATCTGCCCCGGCCGGGAATCGAACCCGGGACCTCTAGCTTCGTAGTCAGGTTCTCTAACCACTTAGCCATCTAGGTGCTCCTGTTTGTTTGTTTGTTTCCTTATTATGTCTAAACCGCTGAACGGATTTGAATGATATTCGGTATACAGATAGATTGAGTCCCGGGGAAGGATGTAGGGTAGTTTTCATCCCATAGAGACACTGAGACATATTATAAGTAGATGTAGTGCTATAACTTTCGTACCATGTTTATTCATAGTGCGGCGCCCCTTACGTTGCGCGTGCGCACGGGGATGCACTTTCACCGCCACGCGCCGCTGCGTGCTCGGCGCAGGCCAACGCAGGAGGCGGGAGCGGGTATAACGGCCTGGCCACGAACTCGCGCGACTTGCGGCAGCGGCAGCGGTGAGCGGCGAGCGGCGAGCGGCCGAAACCAATTCAAAAGACTCTTGAAGCATGCCATCGAGCCACCGCGGCACGCGACGTCGCGCGCGATTTTACTCGAGCGGCCGGCGGCAGCGTGGCGCGGGGCGGCGCGCGGGGGAACAACGATACGGGTTATTAGGAGGATGCCATGACTCAGAGCGGTGCGAACGGCGTTATTGGCGGTCCCTTTGGCATGCTAAGTTTAAACCACCCACTTGCTGAGCAGCCCATCTGGTTGCTCGCCCTCTCTCCGGTAAGCTGTAAAAGCCGTCTGAGGCTAGCAGCAACAGTCCGTCCGAAAAAAAAGGCGTTATTGGCAGGACGCATCGGGCGGTAAAACAAGGAACAACATTTTTCAGACGATTCGCGCGCGACAAAATGGATACAGAACTATTTATCACCGAAATTTTAAATAGGCCCGCCATATGGCTGTCGAAACATCCTCAGCATAAGTTGAAGCGTGATCAAGACTACTTTTTAACCGACTTCAAATAAAGGAGGAGGTTATCAATTCGGCTGTATTTTTTTATGTTTAGTTCGTGCACTCCTTCTCTGATATTCATAATGTCCTGCCTGAAATATGAGCTCCTTTCGAGGCACTGAAGAGCAATTTTCTATAACGCCATTTTAATTTAAATACGTCCCTTCGGCTCGATACCGCTGAAGCTACTGCGAAGTACGTGGCATGCTCGCCGCTCCGCTCTCCCTCGCCGCGCCGCCCGCCGCCCCGCTCACCGCTAAGACCAAAGTCGTGGCCAGGCCGTAAGGGCCTACGCTGGCTGACGCGGTTTGCACGGAGCGGGTGGACGCCTTTTGAAAAATAGCATGAGCAGCGCTAACTGCGCGTGATTTTACTTGTATTCGCACCCACAGGCATGCGCATCCTGCAGGGCACCCGCGCCATCTAGCGTAGGCCCTAAGACATGCGAAATATCCTACTTGTGTTAAGTTTAATGCTTACCTATACGAGTAAGTATATTAAAATGTCAATAACTATTTGATAAAGTAGTCGTACGCTTTGCTAAGTATGTACCTAATTTAATTTGATTTTTAACTCTAGCTATTTTTAACTTTTAGGCCACCGGGCACTATAAAAAAGCTATTATAGTATTAGATGAAAATTAAAAAAAAACAATGAAACAGAACAGTCTTATGTATGTTGTTATGACAAATGAAATTATAAGAAACTGAGTGATACGGCTATACAGATACATTTCTCCTACTACTCATAATAGTTATTGATTACAAATGAGTAAGTTTGTGTTTGTGCGTGTAGCTATGTATGTTTGTTACACGCTAAAATGGTTGGACGGATTTTAATGGAATTTGGTATGTAGGTAGCTGGACACACACAACACATTCTACTCTTAATCTCAATATTCCTACGGGATCGGGAAAAGAACACAAAATTTTAACAGGTACGCTTAGATCTGAAACTTGGCACGGGAGTTTTATAGACAACGTTCATGAATCCAAAATGTAATTTTTGGGAATTCAGAACGGTCCAGGAATTTCAATTCAACTGCCGTGCGAAGCTGTGGGTAATCACTAGTTCGTTCACAAAGTTTGGATAAGTGGTATTCGAAGGAACATATAATATCTGTACCCGCTTGCAACTCGTAGCTTGCACCACAGTCTAAGAAGCACGCACTATGGTTATAGAGTTTAACTGCAGCGTTCAGTAATTACACCTCATTACAGGCCGACCGCAGCGCTGACCGCTCTTCACCTGGACACGTCGGGACTGCTTTTAGCTTCTCTTCAGATTCGTTTTAGGGCACAGGCTATGGCGTGCATTGAGTACGGTAGGCAGCGCTAGTGCTGGTGGCGTATTGCTGCGGCGCCAGGAATCCTTTCAACTGCCATAATTTTATAAGTCATAATGTAATGTTTGTCATAATTATTGTTAGTTATATTTTTTTTCATGCTGAAACCATACATTTTTAAACGGTCATCCTGTAGAACTTAATAGGTTAGGTTAGGTTTGTTTTATAACAATTTTGAAAAATTAATAGTTTCAGAGGAAAAAAGAGTTATGTCAAACATTAAATTATGACTTACAATTTTCGATCAGTCGATATAGACCCGCAGCGCCAACTACCAGGCAGGCATAGGTGTAAGAGGTATGATGTGAAGGTCAAAATTTCTTTATTAAATTTAGGTTGTACTTAATAAGCACTTACGAATGTCAAAAAAAAATCTACCACCAGTTCGGAAAAACCTCTGTTGAGAAGAATCCGGCATGCAACTCAGCGAGGTAAATATATTTTGAATGTTTCGTTCTGTAATCCTCGTTTTGTAACAAGTACCTAGTGATTCGAAATACTCAGCTAGCTATGTGTCGCGAAATCATCTTCAGATCTTTTCTAGCTAGCTGAGTGGCGGCCATTTTGGGTGGTTGGAATAGGCATGCATGTATATATTATGTCAGTGTTTCTGTATGTGTATCTATTTTTATCAGCCAATAAAATATTATTATTATGTTCTTTATTTTTCTTTCATTCTTAGGTTTAGGTTTTTATAATAGCTCTAAAAAGTAAAATACAGAAAAGTACATACAAAATAAAAATATTATAAAAACCTAACCTAGTTTGCCGCCGGTAACGGGGTAGGGCCCAAGCTACCGGTGGTCAGGGCCGCAGAGTGAGGAACCTCCGGACGATGCGTGCCGTGTCCAGAAGTACCGCCTTCGGTATCTGGCCCTTGATCCAGCCATCTAGCGAGAGTCTCTTGAGATGTTGGTCGAGATTCTTCGCTATTAGACCGTTTGCCGAAACGACTATCGGGACAATGATTGTTATTATTATTATTATTATTTTTATTTTTGAAGCAGATTTACAATGTCATTTATTTACGTCACAAGTATTAAGTAAGCGACATGAGAAGTGTTGCGCGGTCTGACGATACATGGAACTTGAACTGCCATAGGTATATCTTCATTATTTTTTTGTTCAATTGACAAAAATGAACAAAATGCTTGTCCAATATTTTCTGATAAGGATAGTTAATCGAACTAGGGTAAACCCTCCAGTGATGAACCCCCCCCAGTGAATGAACAAAATCACGTTTTTTGCCTAAAATAAGCAATATAGCCATTTCCACCAACTGTCGTATTTTTTTTCTTACTGGCAACTCGATTTCCTATGCAATGGCAACAATCGGTAAATTTATTTTCGACCAATTTCAACATGGCAGGCGTTTGAAGTTCACGTATTTCTGCTTTTGAAGTTTGTATGGAAAAATTAGATCCCAAATAAGAACAGTGCATGTTTGGAGTAACATTTGAACTGCTTATTTCATGTATACCACTATAAGTTAGCTATTGGTTAGATTAAAGAGTTAATCTTCTTATAATTGTACTCTTTAGTGGCTTATTTTGCGGTTAAGTTGATATTTTTAGGTGTTCCATTACGGCTTATCAAATGTTTCTAAAACCAGTAAATGAACAGTCTGTTCATTTACTGGTGTCGGCTCAATATATTTTTTTTCCTAAAATTAAATGTTAACGTAATCGTATTAAGGTTGTGTTTTCAGATTCTGCATAGAAAACGATTCTGTTTCTTTGAACTAGTATTGGGACACTACGTGTTCATTCATAGGAATGAAAAATCTAGTAAATGGACTATAGAAATTTGGCTTTGTTCATTTACTAGATACCTACTAACCCTATGTATGAACAACGTAGGTAACGATGGACGTGATCGAAATGCACGATAGTTATACTTCCTAAATTGGACATGTTAATAATATTAGATTGTACAACAAGAGCATAAAACAAGCCATTTACCAAGACGTTCATATGTCAACCGAGCCGGTAAGCGAGGGTGGATAGACACGTCGGGAGAAAATGGGGATTGCGAGAAAGGAAATAGGAACAGTTAAACATTGTTCAGTTAGTGTGTACCTTTTATTTGTCATGAATTACTAGATAATTATATTTTTTTGTTTTATTGATTTATTTTGATCGATTTTATTTTTATATAAATTAAAAATGATTAAAAAACTATGTTAGATTTTGCTTGTAGTAAGTTGCTTATTGTTATTAGCCAAACTATAATAAAATTGGGTTGTTAAGATTTTTTTGTCCCAAATGATGATACTTTTAACTTATTAGAGACTGATTACAGACTGATTAGAATACGAGTATCAATAGAGTTTAATGTTTGTTATTTATTTAAGTTTATTATAAAGCTCGGATTATCGTCACTGAAAAAATCTCGTACTTATCTAAAATCAATATGTCAACAAAATTGAACCTTGATATAACGTCTATAAAGTTCACTCGGAAAAATTATCTATTTTGAGCTACGAGTTTTTAAAAAAAGTAAATTAATCAAGATATTAAGGTGCTTAATTTGTACCTACTTTAGTAGAATTATATATGTATTTTTGTAATACAGAAAACATAATTGGAATACTGAAGGTGCTGTACCTACCTCAAGATTTTATATAATAATAACTGAAGAAGAAGACTTCGTTTTATGTTAAAAATGCTTTTCTAAATGTTGATTAAAACTATCTAAATAATGTTCATTCACTGGGTTTTACTCTGTTCATTCATTAAACTTTTTCGTTCATTTACTAGGTTTTTGGGTACTTTTTTATAAATTCTTCCATAACTCAAAAACTATACACGTAATAAAAAATCGCAGAAATTAAATTCTTGTTTATTAAATAACGATTGATTAAATTACATAAAACCATTACAATTATTAATAAGTACAGAGTAGTGATTTTTCAAAGTAGAAAAGTTTCTTAAGTGTTCATTCACTGGAGGTTTACCCTAATTAGTTTTTTCAGGACACTGCCTATTGCTCGGACAACTTTTTAATTGGGGAGACACACGGACAGAAAGCTCGCCGAGCTGATACGAACTTGTTCGTACTATCTGGCCCGTTAGAAAAGCATTTAGAATAACATTTCTACTTTCTAGACTCTAGACAGATCAGCTAACCGCAACACGCCTCTGTCTTGTAGCTCTTACCCACAAAAGTGAGACAGGTACTACAACGTTTTACTTTTGCAATATTTTTTTTTATTTAACTGGATGGCAAACGAGCAAGTGGGTCTTCTGATGATAAGAGATCACCACAGATGCGTTGCCCACCTAGAGGCCTAAGATGGGATACCTCAAGTGCCAGTAATTTCACCGGCTGTCTTACTCTCCACGCCGAAACACAACAGTGCAAGCACTGCTGTTTCACGGCAGGATTAGCGAGTAAGATGGTGGTGGTGGTAGCAATCCGGGCGGACCTTGCACAGGGTCCTACTACCAATTATTTGGAACCTTGTGATATCAATATCACAAAATTCCTCAGTACTTATCTTAAAACAAAAGGCTTCAACCAGTGTGTGTCAGTGATGAGATGACATATGGACCCGGATCCGAGACTTGGTGCTTCACTAATAGTCCTTATAAATAGGCTCAGAGTTGCTCTGCGAGCTACGGAGAGGGCTATGCTCGGGGTTTCTCTAGATCAAATCAGAAATGAGGAGATACATACGTTACATAGAAGGGCAAGGGTCACCGATATAGCCAAGCGAATTAGCTCGTTGAAGTGGCAATGGGTAGGCTATATAGCACGGCGAATAGATAGTTGTTGGGACCGAAAAGTTCTCGAATGGAGACTGCGGATCGGCAAGCGCAGCGTAGGACGTTCACTAACGAGATGGATGGTTGACCTGGTTAAAACCGCGGGTTCACGGTGGATGCAGGCCGCTTACAACCGAAGCAATTGGATGCTTATGTCCAACAAACCCTACAGTGGACGTCCTAAGGCTGATATGATGATGATGATTATTATTATGACGACCAGATGGCCTAGTGGTTAGAGAACCTGACTACGAAGCTTGAGGTCCCGGGTTCGATTCCCGTGTCGGGGCAGATATTTGTATGAAAAATACGAATGTTTGTTCTCGGGTCTTGGGTGTTTACTATGTATTTAAGTATGTATCTATCTATATAATTATATTTATCCGTTGCTTAGTACCCATAACAAAAGCTTTGCTAAGCTTACTTTGGGACTAGGTCAATCGGTGTGAATTGTCCTGTGATATTTATTTATTTATTATTAATATTACACATACATCATACAATAGTTATTTACGATTCAAGTGCGGAAAGTAGGCAATCTCCAACGCGTCTCGGTGTTATTAAAAAGTTTATAATTATCCAACGATGCATCAGTCATCAGTCATACATCAATATTGCTTCATACTAAACAATAGGGTTCCGTAGGCGACGGTTTTGTATGGGAGTTGCATTTACCACGTGTATGGGCGGACAGGTGTAAATCCTCTAGAGCGTATGGAGGAGTTGGGAAAAGTTAGGTTACGATTGAGTGAAGGTCACAATAATGTAAAATGGGTATCTAATTGAGTAATTCTAAAGTAAATCGAGTAAAACGAGACTTGATCACGCAAATTATTACTAATTATTATTATTATTATTATACGCCTGGCGAGAACTCTATTGCGGTCAGACGAGGGGGGGAAATAGAATTATATTTTATGTAAATACTAGCTTTTGCCCGCGGCTTCGCCTACGTGAGATTCGGCTATCGCGCGCTGTTCCCTTGGGAACTGTGCATTTTTCCGGGATAAAAGGTAGCCTATGTCACTCTCTGGCGCATAAATCTCTATTCCAAAAATCACGTTGAATCGGAGCGATGGATCGACGTGAAAGACGGACAAACATACAAACACATAGGTAATTAATATTATATGGATGTACATTTATGGCTATATGAACCAAGATAACAGTAGAGAAGTAAACAGAGAAACGGGAAACAGAAAAACTATTGTCATGGGAAATTGTTTAGCCTTTCATAAGTACATGGTTGTTCGAGCATTTTCATGTGTATTCTAGGTATAAAACCCTTGGTATTTGATGTGGTTTGTTGGGTTTTTGAAGTTTACATTGTCGTATTAACCAATTGACGTCAATTTAATTCCAAAATGGCGATCCAACATGGCGTCTCACGGCGTTAATTGAATTTAATTACGATTAACGTATCGTATCGATTGGGCAACTCGATGCTCGCGTGTTAGTCACCGGCACAATCGATTAGTAATTTGAAATTGCTTTGGGTTGAGTTGTGCAAAACTTTATTGTCTTTTAAAGTGTTATATTATGGAGGTTATGGGAAACAATTTGCTTTCGATGTCCTTTGGTAAAATCCGACTAATTCCACTACTCACTAGTATTATAAGTCTGTTTGTTTGTTACTTCATCACGTCTAAATCACTTAACCGATTTAGATGAAATTTAAAATTAGATAAATTTGTAAATAAAAGAATTTCATTTAATTTATAATTCCGTAAAATAGCATAGTTCCCACGCACAGAAGTAATAATAAAGAGGAAATCCTCTTTTTACTATTTCTGTGTTCCCACGGGATATAGCGATAAACGAATTCTGCGCGGACGGAGTCGCGGGTAACGGCTAAGTATTATACATGCGAAATTTTGTGTCTGTTTGTTTATCACCTTATCGCGTCTAAACCGGTAAACCGATGAAAATCGGCGTATACAGATATGTAGTTTGAGTCCCGGGGAAGGGCATAAGATAGTTTTTATCCCGGAAAATTGCATAGTTCCCGCGGGATAGAGATAAAATTCTATGCGAAAGGAGTCGCGAAATAAATTATATTCAGACTTCAAACAAAAAACATACAGTCGGATTGCACGCGTAAATTATTAGATACCTACAGCAGTTGAAATGAAATTCCGTGATTTACAAAATTCTCGCGGGAATATCGGGATAAAAAGTAACCTATGTGTTATTCTAGATGTCCAAAGTTTCCGCGTGAAGGAGTAGCAAACATACTCACAAACTTTCGCATTTATAATATATAAATTTTTAAATTTATTTACTAATTTATGTTTCCAAATCGTAAATACAAACTGAGACATGGATGCACAGAAAAACCAGAAAAAGAAACCATCACTGGGAATCGAACCCAGGTCCTCAGCATTCCGTGCTGCGTGCTATAACCCCTACACCAGTGCTGGACAGGAATCTAGACACGAATTTTTCCTATACATACATATCTCAGGTTGCTTACCTCTACTATGCTACTTAAGCAGCAGCACTACAGATTCAGTTTGTATTTACGATATGGTTTCACGGGAGACCCATAAAAGTAACAAAATTTGGAGTTGAAATAAAAAATACAAAAAGACTCCAAAAAATACAATTATAACTTCGCCGAACTGCAAAACATCAACATTAAACATTACTTAGATGTTTATATTTTCATGAAAGGCATCCATCAAACACGCTTTAGTAGGATTATAAAAGTCTATCACCAAGCAGGTGCAATGCGCACAGCTTCATTAGCTGTTTATTTCGCAATCGGCGTAGGATTCTGGAATTATGATCGAAACAATGAGCAAAAGATCCACGCTGCGCCCACGCAGGCATGATGCAAGCTACGGCTTTTGAACTTGATTGAATGAATGATTTATATTGAATACTAAAGTTTACCCGCGGCTTCGCGCGCGTAAACTATTCGGTGAGGTAGTTACAATTGAATTTCCGGGATTTAACATAATTAGTCTGGGAATTCCCAAAATTTATATCACGGCCTTTCATTGAGGTTGTATTAAGAGCAACTGTCCAAAATTTCAGAACTCTTAATCGAGCGGTTTATCCCTATCCCGTGGGAATATCAGAATAAAAAGTAGCCCATGTGTTATTCCAGAAGTCCAGTATGTAGGTAACATACGAAATTTCATGACTCTAAGCCCAGCGGTTGTTATTTCGAGATTTTATCCCCATCCCGTGGGAATATCGCAATAAAAGTATTCTAAACTAATTTTGCCAAAGTCCCTACATTCATTGAATTACTTGTAATGTTTTTAAATGTACAGTCGAGTGCACAAATATGGACTTATCTAACCCTTTAAAAATATGTACTACAGACTTTTATTCCGACGTAATAAGGCCGTGGTAGGCGGGTAACATATCACGAAATCACATAGAGACCGTAATTGCCCTACGAGCTACGTTATACGCTTTCTTCGCTCAATTAACTTAATTAGGGTTTAGTAGACGACAAAACTTGTTTTGTTGATACGCAGAGTAACATTGTTTTGAATGCTTCCTGTCTGATTGTAGTTAGGTAATGTTTGTTGTTATTTAATGAAAACAAAACTACATACCTATACAACACTATAGGTTACCTACATGTAATATTCTTCTTCTTCTTCTCTTTTTAAATATGGCTTTTCTGTCCTAATTAATAGGACAATTTCGCAAGTGTCAAAGTATACTCTCTTTGAGAGGGACGTTGTACGGTGGTTGTAGTTTTTGCAACTTGATAGAAAAAATCCAGAAACCACGCGGAGACAACTTGCGCATTAAAAAATGTCAGACACGAGAGAAATATAGAATTTTGTGATCACTGTTCACTTTTAAGGTAAATCGCCGCATAAAACACTATCAAAATTATACTTCAACTAGCCAAAGAAACAGAAATAGCAAATTAGATATTGTCTACATCCGCCATGTTCGAATGCTACAAATCGAATCCATGTAATTTCTATAGTCAGATACGGAGTCTCAGTAATGACAGGTGTCAAGTTAAACGCACAAAAGTGATATGTTGCAAAAGGGTTGTAAAGATAAGATAAAATTTATTTAATTATTTTGCGGTACAGAATGATAGTTTATATAATACAATATTTCTTTTAAAATCTATGTAACACGTGTGCCTGAACTAGAATATTCTTGTATCTCATGCTAAACGGGCTAAGAGGAAAAATTACATACAAATTAAAATTTCACGGCAAGTAGTTATATTTCCGAGTGTCGTTTTTGAATATTAAGCATGTCACTACAGGAAGGGGGTAAAATTTTTAAAGTAAAGATTTGACCTACACAGGACAAAAGCAGACAAGCTAAATATAATTTAATTTACAAGAAAAATAAAACAGAAATTATTTTCCTTATAACGTTTTAATCGGGTGCACGAACCGTCTCGGTGACAGTTGGCTTCCCGCGCAAAATACGGCCTTGGCGCCAAGTAGTATTTTTTCACCGTACAACGGCAAAACCTACTAGACACTGGCAATATTTTCTCCGATGGACAGAGCCATATTAAAAAAAAACGAAAACTTGACTTGATTGACACTTCCGTATTCCGATTGAAATCCGACTTTTCCCGATGAAAAGGTTTATTCGCTATAATATTATCTGTACAGGGCTATCAAAATTGGTCATTTGCATGACACTAAGCACCGGTGAATTACCCAATTTCGTTTTACGCACATGGCGAAACCGTAACAATGAAATTGCCCCTAGTGTGCAAGAGTATAATGCACGTCTCATATTGTAATGAGAAAATCGTAATTTCTAATTTTGCACACAAAAGGTGTGTAAATGTTGGATTTGTGGAAAGTTACTTAACTTACTGTGACTTTGCGTTGATATGTTTTGTATATATCTACGAGATAAGAGAGAAAAGTAAATACATAATAACACTACATTTTACTCGCGGCTCCGCATGCATAGCATAATCCTTAGATCTACGCTGAATTCCCATGGGAATTTCCAACAATTACATCGACGTTGCATTAAAAACAACCGTGCCAAATTTCATGACTCTAAGGGGCTGTTTCACCATCCATTGATTAGTGTTAACTGACGGTTAAATGTGATGCCGTCTCCGTCTATTCGAACAAAACAAATAGAGACGGCATCACATTTAACCGTCAGTTAACACTAATCAATGGATGGTGAAACAGCCCCTCAACCTTTGCGGTTGAAATTTCGAGATTTTATCCCGATCTCGTCAGGAATCCATTCCCGACGTCCAGCTATAGATATACCAAATTTTCATCTAAATCCAATCAACTACACACACACATAGGTATATACTCACAGAGCTTCGCATTTTGGTAAACATAATTCCGTATTTCAATTTCAGGCACGAAACCCTAAATATACAGTCAAATCTAAAATTCTCCACTGAAATCAGTTAATAATGACTGGTTGGGTACATTAAACACAATAAAGACGATAACTTAACATTAGTTAATACTTAACAATAGCGCAACAAAATTGTCTTATTATGCCTCGAAAAACTGTAGGTTATGCAAGTTGAATGTTACACTGGCCAAATAACAGCTGCGTTGCAGTTACCGGTCGCTCCGGCTAACTGTTTACAAATTTGATGCAAAATAGTAGATTGTTGCACCAAGCAGAAAGTTATTTATTATTGCCGAGTGCCGATTTGGAGCCCGAGAGAGCTGAAGACGAGCAATTCTTGTACTCGTATCTTTATGAATATATTAAGGGGAGTACGGCTGTTAATTAGGGTTCCGGAGCCAAAATGGCAAAAACGGAACCCTTATAGTTTCGCCATGTCTGTCTGTCTGTCTGTCCGTCCGCGGCTTTGCTCAGGGACTATCAATGCTAGAAAGCTGTAATTTTGCACGGATATATAAGTAAACCATGCCGACAAAATGGTACAATTAAAAATTCTCAAAACCTCCCATAGACGTAAAGTGGGGGTGATTTTTTTTTCTCATCCAACCCTATAGTGTGGGGTATCGTTGGATAGGTTTTTTAAAACCATTAGGGGGTTGCAAAAACGATTTTTCGATTCAGTGATTTGTTTGCGAAATATTCAACTTTAAAGTGCAAATTTTCATAAAAATCGAGCGCCCCCCCCCCCTCTAAAATCTAAACCGGTGAGGGGAAAAATTTGAAAAAAATCAGGATGGTAGTAAGTAACTTTCAAGGAAAACTATAACGGCTAAGTTTGCTTGAGAATTATTAGTAGTTTATGAGTAAATAGCAGCCTAAGGTATAAAATATACCTAAACTTGGAAGATTCCGTATAAAATACGAAATCCTTAGAAAAATATTACTTAATTTTTTCATAATGGCTACGGAACCCTATTTTGGGCGTGTCCGACACGCTCTTGGCCGGTTTTTTTTATGTCTCTCAATTGACAAGATTTCATATTTCTAAGACTATAATTTGATTCGTTCTCTGTATTCTGTTTGGAAAGAGAAAAACGCTGATATTTTTAAATTTTCGCTACAACTATTAATTAATTTATTACAATTTTTTCAAGATGTGCTTATTCTAAAAGGGCATAACTCCAAAACTACGACACAATAGATCCATTACTTTTGTCTAGTCTCTTAGAAAAAAAGATCACGTAAATCTGACGTAGACGTTGCATAGAGACAATATCAAAATTATGACAGCTCCTTTTTCTGGTGATAAAGGCAAAGGAAACATAGGTATCTATTCTGTGGTAGTGTTGACATATTTTTTAATTTTTTTGTATTTTTTTTTAATATGGAGAAATCAATTATAATAAATATTTCCCCATGTTCAGGAGGCAAAACTCTTTCGATTCCTGTAGTAATTAACAGATGTTAAAAAAATGAAATCTTGTCAATTGAATGTTAATAGGTGTAAATAGGTGCTTGTTCATAGCCTGAATAAATATATTTTGACTTTGACTGAGAGCTTGTATCCTTGTTGGTTTGTCACCTCCCATCGCAGTCGACGCCGACGCAGACTACACTCGTTCGGTTAAATCGTAACTTCAAGGTAAAACTAACGAGAGCAGCAGACCGAGACTGAGAAATACTGCTTACCTATTTTTTATTCATAGAAGTTACTAAGTTTTAGAATTGAGAAATTGTGAAAAATATACCACATTTAGTATTTTTCGAATTGACTACGGAATACGTACGTATTATCTATAGAAATCGCAATAAATAAGGTAAATAATCCAATTTTCCAACTTTCGCGATTGTCGCCATAATAATATAATATAATTATCTATTATTAAGTTTAATAACTTAATCATGCATGCATGACTATCCTATATTGCTAAAATTACTTCGTAGTTTCGACCACATTGGAGCGGCCGTGGTCAAGTACAAGTAAAAAATATATATTTTCAATAACAATTTGTACATAACATTGTTTAATGGCTGGAGCCTCCTTTTAAATAGACTGTCTCAGATAATACTCGTGACTACGGTCACTTCAATGTGGTCAAAACGTCGAGCTACATTTAAGTAATATCTACGAGGAGATAGGTAGTCGTGGTTTATAATCCAGGAGATATTGATCATGTAAAAAAATATACCTAGTGCTGTTAGCCAAAACAACAGAGAGCTTGACTTTTGCGGTCGAACATTAAAATAAATCACTCGAAATAGCAACACACGTGTTATTTATATGTAATAGTTTTTATTGATAGAATATAATATAGTATAAAAGGTAGATTAGGTACAATAATAAAAAAAAACTAAAACTACATTAAAATGAATAAGCTAAAATTATAATAAATATAAAAATGGCCCCTACGGCATGGTACCAAAGATGCTGGCAGCTTTCCCTACTGGATCGTAAGGCTGATGCGTTGAGCGAGGAAACTGCCAGCTCTTCGGTCTGCTGTGGTATCTCTGAGTCTCTTTGATAGATCTTTGAAGAGACTCAGAGCCAGTCCTGGATTTGTCAATAGGCCGTATAGGCCTCGGCCTAGGGGCGGCAGCGGCCTAGGGGCGGCAGATTTCAACGAGAAAATTATTATTTTAGAAAGTTACATAGGGCGTCGGATATAAAGTGGCCTACACTCATAAAAAACATAAATCCGCCACTGCTCAGAGCGCCAGGGCCCCACGGACCAAGGGTCTTGACGCCGAAAGGTACAAAATCATATTCGGCACCGTGACCACTGTATTTTCCTGCTTTGGCAGTTTTTGCCATTTCTGCTGCTGCTGCTGCCCTTATTGATGTTCGGTGGAAATGTGACGGGGCCAGTGTGTCAACACACGTTGCATCCCACACTAGCACACGTGGGATAAATTAATTACAAGTAAGTAAGTACCTATAATACATAGGTAGGTAGTATATATAAAACAATTTTAGAAAAAAAGTTTCAGAATCTATCTCATTAAATAATCAACCCAAGCGGTAGTTTTGTTTTATAAAAAATCTCAGAAACTCAGTATACATTGAAATGGTAAACAAGTAAACAAACAAAATACTGGCCAGCACAAGTCAGCATGACAAACCTTTGTCTTAGAAAAAAAAACGTAATGTCATTCTTTAGTCTTTGGTCCGGCTATTTTTGTTTTTTTAAAAGACCTTGGCAGCAACCGTGTAATGCCAATAATGAGTTTGGCGGTAAAAAGTCGTGTTACCGTGATTCTGTATTATTAAAAAGCGGTTAAGTTTTTGTGAGATATAGTTAAAGTATAATAACTTAAGCAATGATGTGTTACACTGTTCGGTGTGTTCTTATTTAAAGGTTATTGACTTGTATACTTATGGATTAATAATGTATGTGCATAAATTATTACTAATAATAAAAATCGCAAAGGAGACTTACATCACTTAACAAACAGGAGATTTACACTTAGCAATCAGTAAAGCCCTTCCGAAGAGCTTATTTAGTAGGTTTTATAATATTTATGCTTCAATGGTTTTCTATTCTAAATGAAATATTCGGAAGTGAATAAAGGTCATCCGAATTGAAAGAAGGCAATTATCAATGATGAAGTTTCGTCGTTTTTATCGTGTTTAATGACGGCAATTGAATGGGCGATCTACTTTGAAACCTCCTTGGTGTTTTTTGGTTTCGATTGTTTATTTATCAATAACTTTTCTTCTTTTGTTTTTTTTTCATATTAAAAAGTATAAAAATTAAAAAGACCCTTTTTATTTATTAGTGTGCAACACAGAAATGATCTACTTATGTGATAAATATGAGAAATGCGGTTGTGCATCTAGTTGCATAATTTTTAAAACGTATAATGTAACGTTTGTTATAGTTTTTTCAGTCATAAATATTTTTTTCCCACCGAAAACGTACATTTTTCAGAAATTTTGAAATGGTCACCTTTAGAACTATCGGTTAGGTTAGGTTTCCATCCCAGCCTATATACGTCCCACTGCTGGGCACAGGCCTCCTCTCAGAACAAGAGGGCTTGGGCCATAGTTCCCACGCGGGCCCAGTGCGGATTGGGAACTTCACACGCACCATTGAATTAGGTTAGGTTTGTTGTATAATAAATAATTCTGAGCAATCAATGGATCCAGAGAAAAAAAAATAGCTATAGCAAACAATTTATTATGACAAATCCGATATGGATCCGAAAAATATTAGGTACTCCGAACAGTCAGCAGCAGAAGTGGATGAGCGGTTACAGCGCTCAAAATTATCTACACACGAGTCTACTGCCAAAGTAATGAAAGCACAAAACACAAACTTCTTTTTTGTTTCGGTTGTTAATTTCATGTTTCCTTAAGCCCGCGTACCTAATGGTGCTGTATACTTTGCAAGTGTGTATAAAAGTTATAATAATAATAACAATAAATATCACGGAACAATTCACGCCAATTGACCTAGTCCCAAAGTAAGCTTAGCAAAGCTTGTGTTATGGGTACTAAGCAACGGATAAATATAATTATATAGATAGATACATACTTAATTACATATTAAACACCCAAGACCCGAGAACAAACATTCGTATTTTTCATACAAATATCTGCCCCGACACGGGAATCGAACCCGGGACCTCAAGCTTCGTAGTCAGGTTCTCTAACCACTAGGCCATCTGGTCGTCTAAATAATTATGTTTATTACTAATGTTAATGTCTTTTAAAGCCACAAAATAAATAATATGTTTCATAGTTGTATACATTTATATAGTCTTATGTATAGTAATAAAATTGTGTAGTATAGGATCTTTGTAGTGGTCCGAGGGTCACCAACGGTGCTGGCTGAAAATCAGCGCTGGGGTGTTTATTATTAACGCTTCAGCATTATGCTGAGCCAGCGTCCGATTCACAACCGCAATAAATGATACATACTTTCCTACGCGTTGTCTATTTGTACTTAATACTATTGTTGTGGCTTGTGTTGTGTTTTCTTTTTTCTTTTTTCTTTCTTTCTTTCTTTCTTTCTTTCTAGTGTTTAGATAATGTTGGACACCACACGTGTTGCTTACTGTACATCCATACAAGAGATGCTCTTCTTATTTATGTTCCTTGACCATGTTTTACTTTTTATGCAACAGGGAGTACAAACGAGAAATTGGGACATGGTCAAGTGGTCACCATGGAAGGCAAAGATCCTCCACTCTGAGTAAATATCAAATTCGCTCAAAAGGAGTTAAATAACAATTAAAATGTGGTTTTGCGTTTGTAACTGTCGATGTATCAAAAGGTAAAATCCATTTTAGCAGGTTTTTTAATTTGGTAAGGCGTGCGTGGGTTATTTGGTCAGAAACAATTTGAAGCGAATCCATTTTAAATACGAAGTCAACGAACCGGCGGGAGTGGAAATAGTAACAGAAACTTAGCCTAAGCAATGCGTCATTAGAATAAAAAAATGTTTTAAAGCTACTTTGTGTAAGTCTAGGTTTTAGGGCGGTTCTGGAGTCAATTAGCTCGTTAAAGTGGCTATGGGCAAGTCATATAACACGCAAAACAGATGGCCGTTCGGGCCGTAAAGTTCCGAATGCAGCGTAGGACGTCCACTAACGAGATGAACGGACGACGTTAAAGCCGCGGGTCCACAGTGGATGCAGCAGGGCTACTACGAAACTCGAAGTTCGTGTCGTGCGGTCCCTCTGACACTTATATATATACTATTTAATACGAGAGCGAGAGGGACGGTAGGTACGATACGGACTTCGAGTTTCAAGTTTCGTAGTAGCCCTGCTGTCCGTTTCCAATCGAAGCAACTGGACTGGAAGTTTATGGAAAAGGCGTGTCCAACAGGGCACGATCTACGACTGATATGATAACGATGATGAACATAAGATCAGGATAACCGTACCAAGTTGATTACAGACTAGCTAACTGATTCAGTAACAACCTTTTGAATCTTATAATTGCTTTACAAAAACAAGAAATAAATGCCTTTGTGAACAAAACGTGTGTACATAATTTCACATTTTCGACATCCCTAATTTCATCGACCATAAACTAAATAGAGTGAACGCATTTCATTTTTCTTTCCGCACGAAAAACCGCGAAAATAAAAGTTGCTTTTATGGTTCCGTACACAGCAACTAAGCCTCTGTATTTGTTTATCCGGCTGTCCTGGTTTGCCATTGTCAATTTTAGAATGGATAATTTTGTCATCAGTGTTGAAAAGAAGACTAAGATAGCTGAGACGTGAGTGGGCAGCAGCGCTCTGTTGCCAACTCTGTTCAGTAGACATCAGCTCTGTGGTGCAAAAAATGTCGTAGAAAGCAAACACTGTAGGCTTATTCACGATGCCATAGACTTATGAAACTTGGCAAGTAGTAAGGACTCATTACCCTTTCCGACCAAGAAACTGTTTTTCCAAATTTTCTTCTAAAATGACAATTAATTGTGGTTCGAGAAAAGATGATTCACGCGCGCTCAAGATAGTTGATCGTATCGAGCCGGCCGGAAAGGGTAAACAAGTGAAAAAAGGCTGAGTGGTGCGGTCATGTTAATTAAAACAAATTATAATACTCGTAAATACTTAATAATGAAAAGATATGTAAAATACAAGCGCTTGTAGTCATACAGTTCGCTTTGGAAAATAAAATAAACAACGCATTTGCAACCAAGCCCACAACCATAACTGTCACCACTAATAATAATACGAATACTCCAGACAATCGTTTTACTTCTTTTCAAGGGATCACCAGCGGATGGTGACACTCCGATGGTTGCTTTATAGTTTCGAGCAAAGGGAAGGCGGTAAAATTAAGTACCTACATATTCCACGCAACCTCTACTATTTTGCGTAGCTTGATCGCATTGCTTTGCGTTGAAGAAAATAAAGTACATACAAGTAAGTATCCATTTTATTTCAAACATGAACCATCGCAAAGAAAATTAATTTACGTAGATTACGAAAATAATGAGCGAGTCCAACTCGCGCTTGATTAGTTTTTATGATTGTAGTTGCTTTAATAAACTGTGTTTGCAAAAAAAATTGTTCAGAATCTCAGTCAGCTTTTTGCAAATATGGAACTGAAATAGATATTCGGGTTTGACTGACTACCATGAGTTTGCGGCGCGGTTGCTTTTGAAAAGATGGGGCCTGGTCAACGGACAGAAAAAAGTGTTAAAAGACTTCTAGGACGTTAGGAGCGAAGAGCTTATCTCGCTCATAGGCTCGGGATAACCATTACAAAGGGGTAATGCGGCCCGCGTTTTGGGCTGCATGCCGCAGTGACGGCTCTCGACGACGTGTTTGACTTATAAGTAGGGGTTTATTTGGTTTATTTTATGGTTTATTCTAAGCTAGTTTAGTAAAAATAAGTTTGTATTGTAATTGGATTTAAAATAGATATATTTGATGGCCGATGGGGTCAGAAGCTTTCGAATGGCGTCTGCGGTCCGGGAGAGGAGCTGTCGATAGGCCTCCAACAAGATGGAGCGACGACCTGATTAAGATCGCGGGATCGCGGTGGATGCGGAAAGCACAAGACCGGTCTGAGTGGAGAGCCCTGGGGAGGCCTATGTTCAGCAGTGGACGTCTTTCGGCTGACATGATGATGATGATGATATTTTGTCTGAGTGGGTGGTACGGAACTCACAGCACTCGAGAACTGTGACCGTTTTATTATTGTTCTTGTTTAACCTTAAGTTTATGCAATACGAGTAAAGTTTGTTCTGATGTTTTATTCATATTATGATATAACTATTATTACAGAGCCACGAAATATCAGTTTCCTGATCTCCGGTTTACTTATACATGTAATTCGTTAATAGGAAACACACGTTTTCCGTTTTGCGAAATATGGGGTATATTTGACTATGGAGGACGAACAATCGCCTTATTTAAACTATTTAGCTAAGGTTAGGTTAAGTTAGGTTAGGTAGAGTCATCATCATCATCATCAGTCTATAGCAGTCCACTTCTGGACATAGGCCTCCCCTAATGAGGGCCCTTGCGCCCTGTCCGCGGCAACACGCCCTCCAGCTTCAATGCGAGCTACAAATGCGACTCTATTGCTAAAAAGCCACATATTTATTTTCCTGCTTAGTGCTCTAACAGCACAAAACGTGGGTTTTTAAAGTTGGTGATTCTAAAAGTTTACATTTCATTAGTGAGTACCGTAATATACTAAGACCAGGTAGATGAATATTGTAAGCCGTGGTGGCCTAGTGGTTTGACCTATCGCCTCTCAAACAGAGGGTCGTGGGTTCAAACCCCGGCTCGCACCTCTGAGTTTTTCGAAATTCATGTGCGGAATTACATTTGAAATTTACCACGAGCTTTGCGGAAGGAAAACATCGTGAGGAAACCTGCACAAACCTGCGAAGCAATTCAATGATGCGTGTGAAGTTCCCAATCCGCACTGGTCCCGCGTGGGAACTATGGCCCAAGCCCTCTTGTTCTGAGAGGAGGCCTGTGCCAAAAGTTTACATTTATAGTGAGACCGTAATATACTAATGAGGTAGATGAAAAAGTGGTGACATCGACATTGACACTGTCAGGGGGGAGGGGTCTAAAAAACTTCTCGATGGGTTGAATGTTTATTTGGACGGATGTTTATATTACGTGCACTAAAAGTTGACCAAAAGCAAAAGTAAAATATGTATATGGCACTAAATTATCTAAATGAGAGATAGTTTTATTTGAATTTAATGTAGAGTACGCGCAACTTCACAACTCACAAGTAGGTTGCTTTATTTTCTAATACGTCCACAGCGAGACGGCAATTTTAATTGTTTAATTATGCCGGCATTAAATGTTTGCGGGTGTTTGTTTCAAACTGAACTTAAGATAACAGTCTCTAATAATTCATGTTTAGTTACATTAGATAGGTAGGTATATTAAAGGCATGTTATATCCCAACCAAGTTTCACCATCAGTCAGGCATGATTGTGGTTAAACGCGACCCTATTTATTAATATAAAAAATGTATTATCTTTGTTTTCCTTTATACTGTAGTGCTTATACTCGGTCGTTACCCTTTCTATAGTTGATTATTTTTGTCCCAGTGTAAATTTGGTCGAATGATCTTTTGCTAGAACTTTTTCCTCAATTAAAACTGAAAGCATTTCAGAAAATCCTTTACATACACGTCTTAGAACACGCATTGCATTTTATTTTCTAAAATTACTTAATGTTAAAAAGAGATCAAAAGAGAAGTTTTTCGCATTTATCCCGAAAAGATGAAAATTTACATTTACGTCAGTGTTGTATTAGAGGTGGGAAATTTACACATAAATCGTAGATAAGTAATTTAAAATTACATGAAGCAATCATTCGACGAAACAACATTCTACCAATCGATACAAACTGCCTTTAATTATCAGTCAAACATAACAGTATACTCACGGTAAAGCCGCCTTCACAGACTCCTCCGGCAGCAACTTGAACGCCTCATCCTGCGCAGACGCACTTTTCACTTCAAACACGACTTTACCACTCCGCGGACTGTCCACCACACTACTCGACTGTCGCGACGATAGATCAAAGTATCGATCCTGCGCGTGTATCAACTGTGTCACAGTAAACGCGGGAGATTCATCCGAATCAGTCTTCAAACTCGATTGAAAATCGATCTGCGGCCCGAAAAGATTATCATCGTATTCTAAATTCAAATTTCTAAAAAAACGATCGTTTTCTATATCTTTGGACGGCGACGCTTCTAAAGATTGCTTGATCGTAATGTCTAGTAAGTTGTTGTTGGAATTGTCTAGTCGTAGAGACCGTTCTGCGGTGAATGCGTAAGGCGTATTGGCTAGTTCTTCTTCGATGCTGTTGTACCGACTGCGGAAGAGCGAAGGTGGTTCCCCTTCCACTTCGTATTTCCCCCCGAAAAGATCGTATTGGGCGAATCGATTGTTAATCGTGTCGAACTTTGGGTCCGTGAGGTCGGATTTTTCGGGTTTCGGGTCGGTTTTTTCGGCCTTTTGCCGGGGAGAGGCAGATGGGCTCATGTTTATGTGTAGGATGCCGTGCTCGTCTGTGTATTTGAGTTTAAGAGCCATCTTTATCGCATTTTTTTGCGATTTTATCTGAAACAGAAAGATTTGGTTAGTATTTATTTGTAGAATTTAGACCGCATTAATTGTTAAGTAATAACAGACTTTTTAAGGATAGATAGTTTAAATTTAAATTTGTATGCATTTTTTTTAATCTTTATTTATTATGGAACTTTGATCAAAAGATAATGAACATGTCAGTTCCCAAAGGCCTTAACTATAAAAACACCACAACAGCCATACGACTTAAATGAGTAACGACTCGTGCCAAGAGGGACATGACATGTCCTCTTGTATGCAATTGATCTGTTACAAATAGACATCACAATAAAGATGAATATTGTTTTCAAGGATACGTCTATACAAGCTGTATCCCGCTACTTCGTCTATATTCAGCCGTAAATTTGCACATTATCTAACACTGCAATAGCGTACTTTTAGTAAAGATTTTTAAAATCTGTTTTATACTAAATATCAGATATCATCTAGAATTCTAACGCGTGTTTATGTGTTTGCTTTGATACTATATTATAAATGCGAAAGTGTGTGTTTGTATGTTTGTCCGTCTTTCACGTCGAAACGGAGCAACGGATCGACGTGATTTTTGGCATAGAGATAGTCTATAGGCCAGAGAGTGACATAGGCTACTTTTTATCCCGAAAAAGCACACCGAGGGAACAGCGCGCGGTAACCGGATTCCATGCGGGCGAAGACGCGGGCAAAAGCTAGTATTTATAACAAGTCATGGACAATTAGATTAATTGACCTAGTCCCAAATTAAGCAAAGCATCTACTAAGATCAGTAGATTGACAAATAAGTATTTAAATGTCCGGCCATCAAAACAGACAATTCTCAACATCCGTCAATGATAAATTTCACGCAATTTCTGAACAATAGATCTAAGACTTTAGATCTAAATCTCAATCTTTCAGAATAAGAACCTAATTGCTCAACCTTCATGTCCGTGGTTTAAATTTTGATCATACAGTTCAAAAGATAGAGTCTCATTTAAAGTATACTCCCTTTTGTAACGTTTTTCAAACTAGTCGTATGTTACAGCTAAGGATTAACAAAATGATATTATAATGCGTTGCCTTTTCGCAGAATTATTTTTTCCCAAATGTTTCATTTGCCAACTGTTTATTTCCCAACTCATGATTTTCACTGAATCCATATTTTTTCCGGAAACTTTCCGAAACCAACTTAACCTAACCTACTGTCTATAAAACATTAAGGAAATATTTTTTTGGTTTCGGAGAAAACGGAGAGTTGGGAAATAAAAAAGTTGGCAAATGAAGCATTTGGGATACCGTAAATCAGGTATAAAGCTCAGTTTAAGACTACAAGAAAAATCGTGCAAGTAGTATTACATTGCTGCACTCGATTGGCCATTTCAAACTCGTTCGCTTTACGACCTCGCAATGTAATACAACTTGCACCATTATTCTTGCATTTCTAAACTAGTCTTAATGGATGTGTTAATACGAGACATGTAATCATAACGACCCAGTTACTATAATACTAGGAGCGACAGAAACGAGTTTTCTCTGTCCATTGCGTGTTCTGCCAGTTAACCACTGTGCGACGAGTGTCTCGGCCCCGCAATGTACAGAAAATCGCTAGGGTAGTCGTTAAGGGCTGAGAGGTTCTAGAGATGCCCAATATGTGGCTTTGTATCGATATATCGCAGATGTTCGGGGTTGCTCGGGATAATTACCTGGATAAATATCAACAAATAATTATGGATTGATAATTATCAATGATAATAAGGTGTATGATATTAAGTACTAGCTATTGCCCGCGACTCCGTCCGCGTAGGACTTGTTTATCGCTATCGGAAACTGAGCTATTTTTACAAGCTTTAACTTAGTTCCACCTGTCCCGTTGTCAGTCTGTCTGTCTGCTGTAATCAATCTTGCAAGTTAAATTCGACCCACTTCCAGTAGCCGGATTGACTTGAAATTTGGCATACAATACAATAATTTGGTAGTGACATCCTGGTAGTCCGGCCAGAATCGTCTCCGCAGGACGGAACTCTTCAACGGTTAATGGCATCGACTTGAAATTTGGTATGTTTGGGTGACAATGCAAGTTAAGTCAACCAAAAGTACAGTTAGCAAAAAGCTTGTATTAAAAATGATTTTTTTAACAAAAACTTATTTGAGATAAAAACGCCGGGACTCAAACTATCTGTACCTATAAGTCCGAATCTCATCTAAATCGGTTCAACAGTTTAGACGTGACGTAACAAAAAAATACAAACAAACTGCCGCATTTATAATATTATAGTGGAACGGAAAGGGTAAAATTATAACGACGTGTGTGTGTGTATTCTAATGCGGGTACTATAGTGTGTCATTGTGTGTATGTGAATACGAGAAATCCAACACTTGATACCTAAAAAAATAAAGTTTAGATAGTTTCCAACCAAACAAATGATTACTTATAGCAATTATGTATAGATTATTGTATAGCCGTGGGTTCAAACCCGGGCTTGCATTTTTGATGTTTCCAGGTCCCATATACGTGATTACATTTTAAATTTAACCTTGCATACGCCTGAGTATGGTGTGTTAAGTTCTCAATTCGCCCTGGACTCGAGTGGGAACTGTAGCCTAAAGTTTAAAGTCGTGTTGTGTTGTGATGCTCTCTGTCTCTCTCACTGTATAGCTTGTGATGCGACACAACACAAGTCGTCACAGGCCACACCGGATGCATCAGAAGTAGCCAATGTGCGAACGTCAATCCATATCACAATTAAAATCAGTCATGAAACTCGACGTACGCATAGATTCTGTATGCGATACATGCGTCACGACACAACACGACAAGTAAATGTGTTAAGCCTCACTCTGACAGGAGGCCTGTGATGCAATGATATTTAGGTATAAACCGGATGATGAGACATGAAGCCTCGCAGGGCGTCACATGTATACCTAGTCTAAGAATGTAATACGCAATTAATAATTTGATTTTGACTTTGATTCCCATGATATAGCTGAATTTGCGTTGGTGTGTGTCAGTACAAATGCGGTAAATACATGAACGTATCGATAAATGAAAACATCGATACATCGGGCATCACTAGTAGACACCGGCTATGATTATTGTCGAGTTATTAATGCGCTCGCGCAGCGTGGACTCTATGGTTTTACTCAACATCCTAAAAGGCTTCTGTTATTTCCTCTTTATGCTATTTTTGAATTAAAACTAACCTACCGTGTGACAGAGACATAATTACTGCCCTACTAATTGTAGGTAGTTAAGCCATGGAGGCCTAGTGGTTGGACCAATGGTCTTTCAAGCAGGGGATCGTGATTTCAAATCCGGGCGCGCACCTCTAAGTTTTTCGAAATTCATGTGTGAAATTACATTTTAATTGACCAAGAGCTTTACGTTAAGGAAAACATCGTGAGAAAACCTGCACCACCGTAGAAGAAATTTAATGGTGTGTGAAGTTCTCAATCTGCATAGGGCCCGTGTGGGAACTACCGCCCAAGCCCTCTTGTTCTGAGAAGAGGCCTGTGCCCAGCAGTGGGACGTATTCGGGCTGGAATGATAATGATGTTAATTGTACTTGCAGTTATCGTTGTTTTTGGTATTTTCACTTTTTGCAAAAATTCATCTTAAATGGGTTTATAGTACATACAAAACTTTAAATTTTGCTTTTTTCTCGTGTAAACTTTTTCCATCATTAAACACTCGTTCAACCTCTTAATTAGCTAAGTCCTTGAGGGTGTCCTCCGCGTTATAATGTTGTACATAGGAGTTTCCATAGCTTACTGAGCACGCGGTCATGTGGCGAGGGGCGGGGCGGCAGTGCTAGCGGAGCGAGTCGCGTATGGAAGCCAGCTGAGAGCGGAGCGGGGAGCGGAGCTAGCCGCGCCCGCTGGCACGGTGAAACTACGAACCAGCAGGGCTACTCCGAAATTCGAAAATCGAAATTCGTGTCGGTCCGTCCCTCTGACACTTATACTATTTAATACGAGAGTGAGAGGGACGGTACGATACGAACTTCGATTTTCGATTTCGAGCCCAATCGTACCATCCCCAGGGCCTGATTTACCCACAGGCTAATAACCAACCATTGCGTAAGGACCAAGGGGGCGGCAGGCGCGGCGCTGAGCTGAAACTTACTTACATAATATATAACACCTGGGCGACCGAGATTTGCTCGGACTAAAACTCGATTAATAAGCGTTTTCCCAGAGATAAAACCAAGTCCTAGATCGACTTGTCACACCCGAAAACCCCTACATACCAAATTTCATCGAAATCATTGGAGCCATTTCCGAGATCCCCGAAATATATATACAAGAATTGCTATTTCAAAGGTATTAAGGTAAATGTACGAGTGCTCGTCACTGTCCCAATAGTTGGCACCTTTAATCTTATGTCATTAGTAATAGAGGTGACAGCAGGGTGTCGCCTATTCGGCATTAGCGTGTCGAGCACTGGGACGTTTACTTTACATAGATAATGGTAACTTTGGGAAAACACGTGCCGTGCGTTAAAATAAAATTCCTGCTTCCGCTCTCACACTCATATCATAGTTAGCATAGAGCGGTCAGAACTCAAAATCAGGCACTGACCGTCCCTGTCACACTAGTATTAAATAATATTAGCGTAGGACTGTATTTGTTGTCATCCTACACGTATAGTAAATTGTTCAACAAGGGAGAAAAGCACCAATATCACACGAAATAACTTGGCACCCGAGCATAGCGAGATTAGACAAAAGCTTAGACAAACAGATACAAGGTCAAACTAAATAACACCCCTCTTTTAGGTCGGGGTTTAAAAAACACGGTGTATAGGTAGTGCCACCAGAGTTGAGGACACGCACACTAGAACATGTCATTTAATAACAGCAGGATTTTAGACTTTTTCTTGATTTTTCTCTTTTATTGTTGTGTTCGGGACTGGACGAATGATACAACGCTGCTTGATACGAACTGACGTTTATTCATCATGACAGCTAACTTATACCCAGTGGACGCAGCCACTGTATACGTAACATTTCTCCCGTTTTACTTGGGAACATGCCTGATAGGTCGTTAAGTATTAATACAATAAAATTGCTTATAATTTACTTTGGGAATTGGACGCAACAGTATTCCGGACATTCCACCTCTAGGAATCTCGCTAGAAGCTCTTTGCTGTAACTGCTCCTCATTATCACTATTGGAGGCCTCATGAAATTCGTCATCTTGAGTTGCTGAGTCTTCTGTGATCGGAGTACTAGCCGCTTGGGCGCTCTGGTTAACTTCACCCTCTTCCTCCCCGTGAGCTCGCGGCCGCGGCGCTGGAGCCTCGCTGGCGGGCGTGGGCGTGGTGGCTGCAGGATCCTCCTCCGGTACATCGAAGATAAGATTGTCGGAATAATTGTTTCCGTTGTTGTCCATCCCTTTATATAGTAGCAATTGGTTCACATGTTTTTTAAGTTGTAATAGTGTAAGATAGTCCTTAACTAAGTATACAGTTTTTCCTATTTTTTTAACAATCACTCCCCTGTTCCAAGTATAGTTTTTGTTGCCACTATTTTTTTTAAACATGACATTGTCACCTGGTTGGAACGAAGGTCGTATTTTTCCCCCAAACGCTTTACTCTGTAAACACTGTTTACGATGCACGACTTTAGTGAGAGTATCGGGTGAGGACGGCGACGGTGGCGCATTTAATAAATCCCAGCGCGAACGTAGCTTGCGGCCGAATACGATCTGGGCCGGAGAAGTTCCTGTAGTTACGTGTACCGAATTTCTATAGTCAAAAAGATATTTAAGCAGGTTTTCATCGGCTTCTTTCTGATTATTGCTAATCATTAAGCAAGACCGGATCCCTTTTTTGGCCACTTTAACGTAGGACTCCGCTTGGCCATTGCTTGGCGCATGATACGCGGGGGATGTCACGTGCGAAATCCCGTTTGCTAAGCAAAAAAGACGGAATTCTTCGGACAAAAAGCATGTGGCGTTATCACTTACCAGCGTGTGAACTAAACCAAACCGTGACATAAATTCGTATAATTTTAAAATAACAGTATACGATGACGTAGAACTCACCCTATATACTTCTACCCATTTCGAAAATGCATCTACAATTACTAAATAAGATTGATTATTTATGGGGCCCAGAAAATCAAGGTGCACTCTATAAAAACTTTGCGGAGGGTATGGCCACACAGCAAGCGGAACGCGCGCTGGAGACGGTCTGAGTTGCATACAAATTCCGCAACCACCTATCATCGTTTCGATAGTTTTGTCTATGCCAGGAAACCATAACCTACCCCTAGCCTCTGCCTTACACTTTACTACTCCTAAATGCGACTTATGTAATTCTGATAAAATTCTTGTTCTTAGTTTTTCTGGTATTAGAATTTTATGTCCTCGCATCACCACTCCATTTTCATATGCCAATTCATTTTTACATAATAAATATGGATGCATATTTTCATCCGATATTTTTTTTGGCCAGCCATTAACTATATACTTAATAACTTTACTCAACAGTAGATCTTTGCTCGTTTCTTCGCGTAATTCCTTCAGTGTAACCGGTAGACTAGCGTCAACAACGAAGCTTAAATAAGAAGCACGATCTTCAATAAACGCGGGCGCTCCGCTGTCAGTGCGGCCCGACCCGGCGCCGGCTGAGTCATCATTGTTTACGCTCGCCCGGGACAGGTAATCGGCACTGTTTTCTGCGCCACGTATATATTCGATCTTGTAGTTATAACCACTTAAAAACATGGCATAGCGTTGTAATCTGTTAGCGGACACTTCTGGGATGCCACGATAAGGGCCAAAGATAGTCGTTAGGGGCTTATGGTCCGTGCGTAGTACGAACGGTATCGCTCTGCCATAGAGGTACTGATGAAATCGACGCACGCCAAATATTATCGCTGTCGCCTCTCTTTGCAACTGCGAATAATTTTTTTCAGCATTATTTAACGTGCGCGATGCATAAGACACTGGTTGCTCTAGACCGTCATCGCCAATTTGTGACAGTATAGCCCCTAATCCACTTGGGGAGGCGTCCACGGTCAAAATTATTGTTGCATCGGCATTAAAATGCGTTAGAAGTTGATCTGAGGCTAAGTGTTTCTTAATTGCGTGGAATGCTTCGTTATGTTCTGCGTCCCAGCGCCATTTACAACCTTTTTTTAATAAATTATATAAGGGGCTAAGTATCGAGGATGCCCCAGGCACGAAATTCCTGTAATAGTTAACAAGTCCTAAAAACGATTGTAACTTGTTGACATTGTTTGGCACTGGCGCATCCAAGATAGCACTCACTTTTGAGGGTGACTTTTTCAACCCATCTTTGTTTATTAGGTAACCTAGGTATTCCACTTCATCCTTAAAAAACTCGCACTTAGTTTTTTGCAGTGTTAACCCTGCCTCTTGCAGTTTGCGTAAAACCGCATTCAGTCTATCTAAATGCTCAGATTTATCGCGACCGGTTACCAAAACGTCATCTAGCATACACAAAACGCCTTCCATGCCCGCTAGCAGCCCCTCCATAACACGCTGAAATATAGCGGGTGCGCTAGCCAACCCGTAAACTAGCCGGGTATACATAAAGAGCCCTCTATGCGTATTTATACACGTAAGTTTTTGTGAGTCGTCATCTAAAACACATTGGGCATAGGCCTGGGAAAGGTCCAACTTCGAGAACTGTTGACCGCCATGCAATTTAGCGAACAGCTCATGCGCAGTAGGCAAGGGGTAATGGTCAATGATCAGCTGTTTGTTAATAGTCACCGAGTAATCGGCACACAGGCGCAGCGAGCCATCGCGCTTTAACACTGGCACAATCGGCGAGGCATAAGATGAGTGCTCAACCGGTTTTAAAATGCCTATGCGCACGAGTCGATCTAACTCCTTATCGATTTTACCGCGCAGAGCAAAAGCTACTGGTCGGGCCTTAAAAAAAATCGGTCTAGCGTCTTTAACTAAATTTAGTTTCACCTTATGTTTATTAAAGGTTCCTAAAACATCCGAAAATACAAGGGGATATTTTTTATACAACTGGTCCATAACGTTAACTGATTGCTCGCAGAAGTTCACAGGTATCATTTCCAGCTTATAAAGCGATATAAAATCCCTGCCTAATAACGGAACAGCGCCGCCTCGAATTACATACACATTGATTGTGTTAGTTTTGCCCGCATACGTAAATGGTAGCCGCGCGACCCCTAAACAATGAATGCTATCCCCCGTATACGATAGCAAACGCTTACTCGTTCCAGACAACGCCACATCCTTAAAATATTGCAAATACGTTTGATCTGGAATCGCAGTGACAGCCGATCCGCTATCGACTTGGAACTTTATTTGCACCCCGCGGACATGAACTAACTCTGTCATTGGCTCGCCTGTCAATGAGCGAATATTAAAACACTCACCATCATCGCCGTTCTCACTCGAAAAATCTTCTCCTATGTAGTTTAACTTTTTGCACATGCGGCGTAAATGACCTTTAACGTGACACTTCTTACACTTATGGTTGGCAAACCGGCACTTGTCTGCGGTATGATTATTAAAACCACACACAGAACACAAAACTTTAACACCACGCTGATTACTCGACGCGATCTTGAACAGCTGATCGGCGCGCGCCGGGCCCTGGCTGGCGACTGCGGTCGCTCCGGCGCGTGCGCATCGTACGCTTTCTGCAATTTCTACCGCTTTTGTCAAAGTTAAATCAGACGGATTCTGAGCGAACAATTTTTCTCGCTCCGCTCCTGGAAGCATTCCCATCACGAAATGATCTCTTAATGCCTCTTCAACGTTTAGAAATCCGCATTGTGCCGTTAGGCCGCGAAGTCTTGCTGCCCATTGAGTATAGCTTTCTCCTTCATTTTGCACAGCAGAATAAAATTTGTATCTCTCGTTAAAACCACATGTTTTTGGTGTAAAGTGGGAGTCGAGTAGATTACAAATATCTTCAAATGGCACAATTTGAAGATCCTTAGGCAATGCCAAGTCTGCTGCAAGCTTGTACGTGGCATCACTGAGTGCGCTCAGCAAGATCGCTCGTCGCTTAGTTCCCGAATTGTCTTTTGCACTGTCAATTTCGTTCGCGATAAACCATTGTGTTAATCGGGCTTTATACACTTTCCACGTTTGCAAATTGTGGTCGAAACTTGACAAAACTCCAATTTGAGACATGATAATCACAATTTTTTTTTTTTTTATTTATTTACGCGTAGGGTAGATCGTCGCCAATGTTGTGTTCGGGACTGGACGAATGATACAACGCTGCTTGATACGAACTGACGTTTATTTATCATGACAGCTAACTTATACCCAGTGGACGCAGCCACTGTATACGTAACATTTATGCAATCAGTTCTTTTTGTAACTATGTGTGTAATCATTTATTTCAACTCTCGTGGCATTACCTTTAATCTGAAATCGCTCTCAGTTCTCGCTATCACTGGAACCCCACCACACAAGCACAAACCAACTCATAACACTGAACAACTGCATGCGGAACGCTTTTTAAGGCATAATATTAAAATGTTTCCCAAATGCCGTGCGGCAATGCAGGCCGCGTGCACTCCTTACTACTTTGTCCGGTAATTGTTTGACATTCCGGACGTTCTTTTATGTATATTAATTAATAGAGTATTCGACTTCTTTTCCATCCCAGCCTATATAAGTCGCTCTGCTTTCAGAGCATGACATGAGTTCGTGTGAGCTAACTTTGGGGGCGGCAGACGTGAGCTTGCCTTCGGAATCCAAAAGTTTAATGGTTACTTGACCTGAAATGTAAATTTCAGAATTAAATTATGATTATTATAATACATATATATTTTTTTAATTTATGACGGTGGAAGCAGTCTACACTTCCACTGAACGTAGATTATAGTTAGTGTTTAGTTTTGTAACTAAGGGACCCCATACATCCCTGTATTTTTTTTTTTGTATTTTCTTTTATTTCATTGTATACTGTAGTTTTTAAGTATTTTATTTGTAATTATTTTATGTTGAAAAAATGACTTTCTGCCAAGTTTCTTGCGGCGCATTCTTCTTGGCAATGATGGTCTTTCCGAAAGCGCTGGTAGTTTTAAAAAATGACGTGTAAAAGTGCCCATTGCGGCCTATTTACTGAATAAATGATTTTGATTTTTGATTTTACATTTGAAATTTACCACGAGCTTTGCGGTGAAGGAAAACATCGTGAGGAAACCTGCACAAACCTGCGAAGCGATTCAATGGTGCGTGCGAAGTTCTCAATCCGCACTGGGCCCGCGTGGGAACTATGGCCCAAGCCCTCTTGTTCTGAGAGGAGGCCTGTGCCCTGCAGTGAGACGTATATAAGGCTGGGATGATGATTTATTGTATGGGCTGTGTTGCTTGAAATAAATGGTTTATTATTAATATCTGCCACAGCGGAGGGAGAGTGCCAAAATATCTGTACCCTTAGTGTAAGTTTTCGGTTACAAAATACGTCACGATCGCGTACGCGTTAAAATCTCAATTTGTATGGAAACACGAACATCGCAAACGTTCCGCTAGAGGCGCTCTTCGTGTTTCCATATAAAGTGAGATTTTAACGCGAACGCGATCGAGACGTATTTTGTAACCGAAAAATTACATTAAGGGCACTGGCACGTCCTACAGGCCCTAGATTTTATGGGGATCTGCTGCAGACATTGAGTCAATTTTTATCTTACAAAAGAGAGCAATTAGAGCAATTTATAATTTGAAGACGCGTGAATCTTTAAGATCTTTTTTTAAGGAAACAGATATCCTAACCCTGCCGTCGCTTTATGTTTTTGAAATAATCATGTATGTTAGGAAGAACATATGTGATTTTCCCACTAACGTCGATAAGCCAAAGGCTACTAGAAACACAGGGAAGCTTAATCCATCTTACAGACTGGCTAAAACCAAAAAGTATTTTCTGGGAAATTGCATACGTTTTTATAATAAAATTCCAAAAAATATTATAAATGAAACGGATACAAAATTCAGATCTATTGTCAAGAAGACATTAATATCAAAGGCGTATTATAAAGTTAATGATTATATCATGGACAGGGATATTTGGAAATAATTCCGATCCACATTAGCGATCCCTTCAAATAGCGAACCTACTGTGTTAAAAATAAAGTTGTGTTAAATACTTGTGATGTATACATATCATTTAATAATATTGTAAAAACTGTTTTAAAAAAAAAATATACCTCGTTGAGTTTCTTGCCGGATTCTTCTCAGCAGAGGTTTTTCCGAACCGGTGGTAGATTTTTTTTTGACATTCATAAGTGCTTGTTATAGCCTAAATTGAATAAAGATATTTTGACTTTGACTTTGACTTTGACTTAGAAATAAATATGCGCGTAAATATCTATACCGCTGAAATAGTATTGCAAGGGTCTAAAAATAATTAATTTCAGGTCAGCCAATAATGTCCCCTAAACTTGTAAAGCCTTGGCCCACAGAGAAATAGCTTTCGGCTTCCGGACATCGTTTACTGCTGGCTAGAAATGAATTTATTGGCTGGATTACGACTCGTAGAAACTTAATGTAATGCGCAGAAAGAAAGCTATAACTAATCTTGCTTCCTAATAATTTAATATTTATTTATAATAACATCGTCATCACAACAAACATCACAATTAACAACCTTATATCACTAATGCAATACAAGCATAAAACAAAATATATATACAATACTACACAATTTCATTATTTTAACCCCCGACTTTAATTATCTAAGCCCCCGACGCAAAAAGTGTTAAAAGTTTGACCTCTGTCTGTGTGTTTGTCCGTGGCATCGTAGCTCTTAAACGGGTGGACCGATTTCAATAAGGTTTTTTTTTATTTAAAGCAGGTTTTCTAGCGATGGTTCTTAGACCTGTTTTATCAAAGTCAAAGTTTTTGAGATATTGAACTTTGACGTGACAAAGTCGGGAGTTTTCCAACTTCTTGTTGGTTAGGTTATTCATTTATTTCTCACAGGTATTACATATAATTGCTTACTATCTAAGTCCACTCGCTAAACTGATATGACATGTGATGACATATGACATATGCTAATGCTACCCAAGAAAAAGTGGAAGGGAAACGAAAAAGAGGGAGGCCGAGAATTGACTATACAAAGCACATATTTCAAGTTTCAAATTTTAATCATTTATTCAGTAAATAGGCCGCAATGGGCCCTTTTACACGTCATTTTTAGAGTTCCAGAGCCAAAATGGCAAAAACGGAACCCTTATAGTTTTGCCATGTCAGTCTGTCTGTCCGTCCGTCCGCGGCTTTGCTCAGGGACTATCAATGCTAGAAAGCTGTAATTTTGCACGAATATATACGTAAACTATGCCGACAAAATGGTACAATAAAAAATTAAAAAAAAAAATTTTAGTGTGGGAGGTACGACGATAAAGATAGACGTAAAGTGGAGGTGATATTTTTTTTTCTCATCAAACCCTATAGTGTAGGGTATTGTTGGATAGGCCTTTTAAAACCATTAGGGGTTTGCTAAGAAATTTTTTTGATTCAGTGATTTGTTTGCGAAATATTCAACTTTAATAATAATAATAATAATAAATTCATTTATTTCGGGCAACTTGGCCCATACAATAAATACCTTACAGACTAACATACATATTTATAATCAATATTTAAAACTAATTTGGTGACAAAACGGCGTGACCCCGTTGAGTCACCGTCCCGACGTCGCATTCATCTGCGGCATGGTGCCCCGGTACCGCCGAACACGACGTCTTTCGGCCAGAAGGCAGCACTCGCGATGGTCCCCATCAGCAGCCGCGGCACGCGTACCACAAACGAGCTGAAGTGCACGTAGTGGCGCGACTGCAGCTGGAACACCCTCAGCGTGTATCCACTCTTCCGGCGGACGTATTCCACCACATCTGCGACTGCGACGGTGTGATGCAGACGCGACACATACAGTGCCGTATTCGTGTGGCCGCCCTCAGCCCGGAGCCTGGATCCGGTTCAGCAGAGCCACACAGACTCTTACAAGGTTTCTTGCGAGCCTTGCTTTTCTTCTGCACCAATATGAACCCCTCCTCGTCCACTTTAGTGAAAGTGAAAATTTCCAAAGAAATTTCCAGTAACATCGAGCGTCGTCCCCCCCCCTAAAATCTAAACGGTGGGTGGAAAAATTTGAAAAAAATCAGGATGGTAGTAAGTATATCAAACTTTCAAGAAAAACTATAACGGCTAAGTTTTCTTGAGAATTATTAGTAGTTTAAGAGTAAATACTGTAAATAGCAGCTAAAATATACCTAAACTTGGAAGATCCGTATAAAAATACAAAATCCTTAGAAAAATATTACTTAATTTTTTTCGTTATGGCTACGGCACCCTATTTTGGGCGTGTCCGACACGCTCTTGGCCGGTTTTTTTTTAACTACCAGCGCTTTCGGAAAGACCATCATTGCCAAGAAGAATGCGCCGCAAGAAACCAAAGGCGGTAAGGAGATAAAATAATAAAATAAAGGAGAAGATAGCCGTCATGTGGTTAAGAAGGTTAACAAGGAGCAGCTTTGAGTAGAGAGAAGTGGAGAGTCATTCATCGGCTACACCGACAAGCGTGTAAATCTATAAGAAGAAGAGTATGCCACCCAAACGGTTAATTGGACTCCTGGGTAGCCGAAGCAATTTCTCCCTAAGAATGAACTAAAAGAATATATTTAATAAAGAAATTAAATTAAATTAATTTCTCCCTAACCTAGATCAGCTGCCCAAACAACGCTCAATTTGCTGTGCTGCAGTAAAGCAATAAAATCTGTTTTATTAGGTCTTTGGCCTGCTTCAGTTATTTATTTACATTTGGTTACGAATATTAGTTAGGTATTTATATGTCTTTCAGGGGGATTTTTAGGGTTCTGTAGCCAAAATGGTACGGTATAGTTTCGCCATGTCTGTATGTCTGTCTGTCCGTCCGCGGCTTTGCTTAGAAACTATCAATGCTAGAAAGCTGTCATTTTGCACGACTATATATGTAAACTATGCCGACAGAATGGTACAATAAAAAATGCAAAACATTTTTTTTATAGTACCTCCCATCTATAGACGTAAAGTGGTTTTTTTATTTTTTTTATCTCATCTATCCTTGTAGTGAGGGGTATTGTTGGATAGGTATTTTAAAACCATAAGGGGGTTGCTAAAACTACTTTTCGATTCAGTGATTTGTTTGCAAAATATTCAATTTTAAAGTGCAAATTTTCAGATTTTAAAATCGAGCGCCCCCCTCTCTAAAATCTGAACCGGTGGGTGAAAAAATTTGAAAAAAATCAGGTTAATAACCGTTAAATTTTCTTCAAAGTCAAAGTCAAAATATCTTTATTCAATTTAGGCTATAACGAGCACTTATGAATGTCAAAAAAAATCTACCACCGGTTCGGATAAACCTCTGCTGAAAAGAATCCGGCAAGAAACTCAACGAGCTCTTCGACTCTTCGGCAAGCCTCATCACATGTCCAAACCATCTCATACTGCTCTCGACCATCTGCTCGGCAAAGGGGGCAATTTTGAAGGAGCCTCTGATATACTCATTGCGCACTTTATCAAGTCGCGTCACTCCTGCTGGCCAGTGTAGCCAGTCTCATTTATGAGTAGGCATGCATCAGCTGTTCGTGCTTTTTCTTGACGGCCCAGCACTCGGAACCATCATGGCGGGTCTGACTGCTGTTTTGTAGACTTTTACCTTCAGTTGTATTGGCATTCGGGGTCACAGAGTATTTCTGTCAGCAGGCCCCTCTTCCCCACTGGGCACATTGGGCACGTGCCCAGGGCCCCGCGATAGATTGGTAGTCCCTACTCCATTATCAAACGATAACCGATAGCTGAACAGTGCATTGTTATGGGTCTTAGGGGCCCCATTATCCTAATGTGCCCAGGGCCTCTAATAGGTGAAAGATGGTGAAAGACCCTGCCTGTCAGGTCTCTCCACTGCGTTTACTCTGTGGGTCACGTATTAACATTGGATGTCAACATCGATCACAGGTACTAAAATAACACTGGTTATAACATTATGATTGGTTGTTTGGAGTCTTTTTGTATTTTTTATTTCAACTCCAAATTTGTTACTTTTACGGGTATCCCGTGAAACCATATCGAAAATACAAACTGCAATGAGACACGTATGCACAGAAAAACCAGAAAAAGAGACCAGCACTGGGCATCGAACCCAGGTCCTCAGCAATCCGTGCTGTGTGCTATAACCCCTACACCACTGCTGGACAGGAATCTAGACACGATTTTTTCCTATGCATACATATCTCAGGTTGCTTTTTTCTACTATGCTACTTAAGCAGCAGCACTAGCGACATCTATGTTTCGTCAAGAGACGTCACACTCTTTCGGAACTAACCTCTCACCCAGACAAGAGATGTCGCTACTAAGCAATTGGATTGTTGAGGACCTGGGTTCGATTCCCAGTGCTGGTCTCTTTTTCTGGTTTTTCTGTGCATCCATGTCTCAGTTTGTATTTTCGATCTGGTTATAACAACCAAATATTGCTTTCCCTTCAAAGTCGTTATAAAAACGACGACCGTAGTTAAAAAAAAGTAATGTACAGGGTGCTCCTTGGTCGCTCCGTCGTCGCCGCGGCAAGGACGCCGGGTGTCCTCGCGCCGTATCGCCATCTCACCCTGATTCGTGCCAAGGCTGTCGGCGTGAACTTGTTAGAAATTGCACCCCCGTCAGTAACGTGTTTTGGAAATAAGTTTATGGAAAAACATTAATTTAAGGTGTAATAATGAGAAAGGCAAAAACAAGTGAACCAATGACAACAGTTTTTGCTTCATCTGTACTTTTCATCAGGTGAGATAGAGTCCAAACATGGGTCAGCAGAGCTACTACGAAACTCGAAGTTCGTGTCGTGCGGTCCCTCTGACACTTATACTATTTAATACGAGAGCGAGAGGGACGGTACGATACGAACTTTGAGTTACGAGTTTCATGGTAGCCCTGCAGTTTTATTTTAGTTTTAAGTAAAAAAAAAGATACAGCGAGGTTTAGGATTGTTTCCACTTTCGACCCAAAATGGCCGGAATTTGCGATGAACAGAGACGGATAGCAAGAAAAAGAAAGAGACGGCAAAATTCCAAATTCGTCTCTTGCCGTCCCGCTGACGTTTATGTTATTCAACATAATATATGAGAGTGAGAGGGACGGTACGATACGAACTTCGATTTGCGAATTCCCCCCAGGTGATTTTTCATTTCAGTAAAGGGATTGGCGACTATGAAAGAAAGGTACAGCCTGTAGAGTTGAAATTCAAATTCAAATCATGTATTCAGTATCGCCGTGGTGGCCTAATGGTTTGACCTATCGCCTATCAAGCAGAGGGTCGTGGGTTCAAACCCCGGCTCGCACCTCTGAGCTTTTCGAAATTCATGTGCGGAATTACATTTGAAATTTACCACGAGCTATGCGGTGAAGGAAAACATCGTGAAGAAACCTGCACAAACCTGCGAAGCAACTCAATGGTGCGTGTGAAGTTCCCAATCCGCACTGGGCCTGCGTCGGAACTATGGCCCAAGCCCTCTTGTTCTGAAGAGGAGGCCTGTGCCCAGCAGTGGGACGTATATAGGCTAGGATGATGATTCAGTAAATAGGACGCAATGGGCACTTTTAGAAGTCATTTTTTTAAACTACCCAGCGCTTTTGGAATGACCACATTGCCAAGAAGAATGCGCCGCCAGAAACTTGGCAGAATAATAAAAAGAAAAAGTTTATTCTTCTTATGTCTTTAAATACTTAATTTAATGCTAGTGCCGTGACATCATTAACCAGATGCGTTGGCATGCCGACATTATCTTATTGCTCTGTTTAAGGCTGAGTTTCCACCAGAGATTACAGAGGATGCGTTGCGAAGAATGTGTGCGTCACGAACCAATAGAAACGCTTCATTTACCTATCCTCGCACAGCGCAGCTCTAGTGGAAACAGCTCAGCAGAGCGAAGATATATAAATGTAGCTTTTCTATGGTCCATGGAAAAACATTCCTCCCGTCACATCCCCGCACATCTCTGGTGAAAACGCAGCTTTAGTCTCGAGTTCAATTATACATCTTCTTCTTCTTCTTCTCTTTTAAAATATGGCTTTTCTGTCCTAATTAATAGGACAATTTCGCCAGTGTCAAGGTAAACTCTCTTTGAGAGGGACGTTGTACGGTGATTGTAGTTTTTGCAACTTGATAGTAAAATTCCAGAAACCACGTGGAGACCACTTACGCACTAAAAAAAATCACAGACACGAGAGCAATATAGGATTTTGGCTATCAAAATTATACTTCAACTAGCCAAAGAAACAGAAATAGCAAAATTAGATATTGTCTACATCCGCCATCTTTGAATGCTACAAATCGAATCCAATTATACATCAGCGGCGCGTCATCCGCGCGTCATCCGCGCGTCACCCGCGCGTCAACAAGTCATTACTGGCATTGCGCTTCCGTGACCTGGCGGGGTGGCGCGAATGACTAGCGGCTTCTGTACTAGTGCAGCCGCGATTTAGGGGCTCGCAAATAGTGCTACTTAATTAGAGCGCTCACTGCAGTAATAGCGCTTTTTAGGGTTCCGTAGTCAAAATGGCAGTAACAGATTATTTTTCAACTCAAGAGGAGGTTCCTTTTGTGTTTTTGGTAAAAATTTGAAATACAACAAGGAAAACTGTCCATACTGCCTGAATAGCCAAAAAATAAATTTTGTCTTTTTACGTAGACTCAGAAAAAATACAATTTTTATAAATATTTAGCTCTAAATATTTTTCAGCACAATTACATTTTGATAAAAATAATTTTGGACCGTACTAATTTCGGCTTGAATTCAAAATAGTCAATTTATGTGGACGATTTTCTATTTTTACGGAATGACAATATTTTGTACAGTTTGACCAGGTAGAGGAAGACGAAGATTGACCTATTTTAACCAGGTGAAGGAAAGGGTGGGTGTGGCCAAAGACCGAGCTGAGTGGGACTTACTCCACCGACAAGAGCATAGCTCTTAAATTTAAGAAGAAGAAGAAGATAGTAACTACCTATTGTAAATCAGGCAGTCGAAATAAAATTACGGAATTTAGCAAAATTCCCAAGGGCATTTCTAAACTTTACATCGTGGATTTCATTAATAATAAGTAATATTAAATTAAAATTCCTTTTCTCTAATTATAACAGTGGTTTTATTTTTATTTTATCCCCATCCGATGAGAATATATTATAGGCCTTTTTTCCTTTTTTTGACTTTCTGTAATGGCAGCGAATAAACGCAAGTGAGTCTTAATGGTGATTTTAATTACAAATTTCTTCAGTACCTGAATTCTGTAGTCAATATTCAAGTCTATTCAATCAAAAATATCTGAACATGCTTCTACGATGTTAACAATAGAGTCATATATTTTTGATCAAATTTCTGCTCACGAGTTTATGAACTCGACTGTACAAACTAAACTCTACCTACACTGACAATCGAACACACATACAAACTTTTTCATCCTACTATTTAATATTATAAATGCGAAAGTTTGTGAGTGAGTGGGTGAGTATGTTTGTTACTCATTCACGCTGAAACGGCTGGACGGATTTGGATGAAATTTGGTATGTAGATAGCTGGACATCTGGAATTTATACTACTAATTTATACTACTTTTTATTCCAATATTCCCACGGGATAGGGATAAAATCTTGATTGTTTCCGAACCGGTGGGCTTAGAGTCATGAAATTTGACCTGATTATTTTTAATGCAACGTCAATGAAAAACAAATGAAAAACACTAGTCTATAATATTAGTAGGTTTTTCATAGAAACTGCATTCTGAAAATTGGAGAAAATCAAAGCAAAACAGCGCTCAGCACTACCCTCGATAGGGTATTGGCAGTAATGGAATTGCCGCGCCCTGTCATTAATCACCTATAATAGGTACACCAAATTAATAGTTTTCACGCCTTATCTGCAACCTCCGGCAGGTTTAAAGGGTTCCGTGGAGAAGTCCTCTTTTAACAGCAAAAGGAAGGTTCTCGTTCCGGTTTTTGTACTTTTATATTTACATACATACATACATACATTCACGCCTTTATCCCTAAAAGGGGTAGGCAGAGCACGTGAAACTTGTGTTCCAGTACCACTTTTAGCATAAATGTGGGTATAAAAGATGGACAAAATGTGATATCGCAGTGACAGGTTGCTAGCCCATCGCCCACAACACACTTCAACCCTGTTCCCTTAGTCGACTCTTACGACACCCACAGGAAGAAAGGGGGTGGTGCTATTCTTACCCGGCACCACACGGGAAAAACTTTTATATTTGTTAAAACTTATTCAGTTTTGTTTAGGAAAGTTATTACATTAGGTACCTGAAAAGGTCTCGTCTCTACTGTTGAACCTTAAGTTACCTACTTAACAGAGTTCTAGACCGCTAAACTTTTTTTTGGGTCCATATCGGCTCGCATAGGGACTTATTGAAAGTCCAAATGTTAATGTTTGTCAGAATGATCGTTTGTCAGAATGATCGTTTGTCATAACTCTTCTTTCTCTGAATCCAATAATTGGTCCGAATTATTATAAAACAAACCTCACCTAACGTATAGTTTTCTATAGGATGACCATTTACAAATTTCAGAAATTTAATGTTTCAGTGGTAAAAAAATGAAGACAAACGATGATTAGGACAAAAATTATGGTATGACTAGCAAAGAGTAAGTATGCGAACTTTGACGCTCCCCTTTTTTAATTTAAAGTTGTTGTAAGTCAGTTGTTTTTTTTTAAGTACTTGTGAGTGTGGGCCATATATATCTTTTAAGTCTAATTTAACCCTAAGTAGGTACAATTAACAAAAAGTAGGTACAGTCAACAAATAAGTTAATGTTAATAACATAATTTTTAAAAAACCTTTTTAGTTTTCGGACGCTAGTACATTCAGGTTGTGGTGTTATGTATGGGCCAGGTATTGATAAGGTACGCTAACAAAACACAAGGCCACTTCTACCGTGTTTTTTTACTAACCCCGACGCAAAAAGAGGGGTGTATAAGTTTGACCGCTATTGTGTGTCTGTGTGCTGTCTGTGGCACCATAGCTCCTAAACGGGTGGACCGATTTGAATGCGTTTTTTATTTTTCAAAGCAGGGTTTCTAGCGATGGTTCGTAGATATGCTTTATCAAAATCGGTTTAGCCGTTTTTGAGATATTGAACTTTGAAGGGACAATGTCGGAGGTTTTCTGACTTTTTGTTAGGTTATTTCATTACTAACTCGTCTTTAATCGCGCGCGGCTTTCCTCGCGAGAACCATTGAATATGAGATTAACGTTGTATGAAGGCTTACTGGTTGAGATTTCGGGTTTTATATTAGCATCCCAATCCGTGCAAATACTGAAATACAAAGTAGTGTGTTTTTCCCAAGATATAGCTGGACGCATATCATTTTTAGGATTCCAGTGCCCTTAGTATAAGTTTTCGGTTACAAAATACGTCTCGATCGCGTTCGCGTTAAAATCTCAATTTGTATGGAAACACGACCATCGCAAACGTTCCGCTAGAGTCGCTGTTCGTGTTGCATACAAATTCGAGTTTTAACCGAACGCGATCGAGACGTATTTTGTAAGCAAAAACTTACACTAAGGGCACAGAGCCAAAATGGCAAAAACGGAACCCTTATAGTTTCGCCATGTCTGTCTGTCTGTCCGTCCGTCCGTCCGTCCGCGGCTTTGCTCAGGGACAACCAATGCTAGAAAGCTGTAATTTTGCACGAATATGTATGTAAACTATGCCGACAAAATAGTACAATGAAAATTAAAAAAAAAAAATTTTGTGTACCTCTCATTGACGTAAAGTGGGGATTTTTTTTTCTCTCATCCAACCTTGTAGTGTGGGGTATCGTTGGATAGGTCTTTTAAAATCATTAGGGGTTTGCTAAAACGATTTTTCGATTCAGTGATTTGTTTGCAAAATATTCAACTTTAAAGTGCAAATTTTCATTAGAGCGTCCCCCCCCCCCTCTAACATCTAAACCGGTGTGTGGAAAATTTTGAAAATATTCAGAATGGTAGTAAATATATCAAACTTTCAAGGAAAACTACAACGGCTAAGTTTGCTTGAGAATTATTAGTAGTTTAAGAGTAAATAGCAGCCAAAAAGTATGAAATATACGTAAACATGGAAGATTCCGTATAAAATACGAAATCCTTAGAAAAATATTACTTATTTTTTCGTAATGGCTACGGAACCCTATTTTGGGCGTGTCCGACACGCTCTTGGCCGGTTTTTATAATAATCAGTTCAGTCGTTTTTTGTATAAATAAAAATTAATTGTTAACTTAGTTTCTAAGTTACAAACTCGAGAACAGCTGGACTAATGTGTGGCAATTATTTTTTTCAAAATCTTTCTTAAAATCCCGAGACGGGGAATTGGAAAAAATGCCATGAAAAATGTTAAAACCCAAATATATAGCTCTTTCCAGAATTGAATGACCAATTTCTAGTCTCATTATTCCGTGTAAGCCACTGCAGCGCTATGGCTGTGATGAGTCACAACACTATACTTACATGAAATTAAATTGAAAAAATTGCAAAATTTTACAGCGCTGTGTGTTTCGACCCAACATTAGTTTTTTTTATAATTTGCCTATGAAAAACTGTCCTAGACTTGCTGCCATTAAACAGCTTTCCCGCTCTAAGAGGTGGCCTGTGCCCAAAAATGGAAACATATACGCTTTTCTGATAATTAGGTACAAATTTTTAAAGAGTGTATACTTCATGAACTTCAAGGGTCAATTTTGTTGACGTATTGATTTCAGATACGAGATTTCAAGATTATTCAAGTTAAAGTATAAATCTTATTTATTGTTTGACAATTAATATTTAGTTCTATTAATTATTAGTTCGATGGGTACCGTCATTATTGTTTTGGGCACTACCCTTTAAATCCCATTATTAAATCAAAACAAACATACGTTTTGTAACTAAGTAGGTACCTATTTATTTTTGAAATTTTCTCTGATTAGGAATAAATTTTTAAGTCAATAGATGCTCTAATCAGTATTTTAATTTTCAAAATAAATATAACAAAATGTTAGAGCAGCCTATATATATTAGTTTAGTTTAATAAAAAAAAGTTCAAACCTTTTAGATAAATCCACAGCGAAACTAAAGCACACACATAGACAAAAATGTTTTCGAACAATCACAAATACAAACAAGTTATTATAATTTCACATTTTCGCTTTCCCCATGTCTCGCACAAGCGTCGTCATTTCAATTTAATTTTGAACACGTAGAATATGTCACTGAACAAATCCGCCATAATTGTTTTTTTGGCGCGAAAACCGAGCGTCCTAACTGCCATTTTCGAAAACACTAAACTAAACAGCCACGCACATAAATAACGAATAAATTAAACATAAAGAAACCGGGTTAGGAACGCAGCGTATGTTCGCATAAATATACCGCAGCCATTTTATTAAATAAAAAAATAGCACACGAAATTAGTGACGCTAAAATGGAACGCGCACACTTTTTTAAATTGCAAATGCGATTTTTCTGCCAGTTTTCGCGAATTTTATGCGTGTTTATTTGTGTTTTGTATTTAGTTTCTAAGGCTACGGCTACGACCGTCTTGCCGGGCGTCTTACTGACCGTTGTATGAAGCGGGGAGGCATGGGGTTAATCACGGGGGTGGAATAACTTTGCTTTTTAATTATGGTGCGTTCTCGATTTGGTGTTTTTTTTTGGGGTCAAGATTTCGTTCGGACACTCGGGTTTGTGGGTCACATCTCTATTTTTGGCGTTGGCTACTGTTTCGTATCAAATTAGATTAGACGTGACACAGTTTTGTGTTAGGTAAATATTTAGTTAGAGGTCAGTGGAGCAAAATGTAAATTAGCATTTTAACAGGATAGGTTAAAGTTCCATCTCAGAAACTGACTTAAAAAAATCGGCCAAAGGCATAACGGGCTACCTACGGTGCAGTGTATGATTCGCAACTACTAAATATGCGACAAATACTTAATATTGTTACTCGCGCAAAAATTCAACGGTATATTTATTTGTATGTATGAAATTTTCATTCTCCATGGAACCATTTGCTGGCTGCAGCACGAATGGGCCGGGTTAGTACCACACTCCCACAGAATACCAACGTGAAATAGTAGTTTTGCTACTGTGTTTCGTCCGGTGAGCGGGAGATCCGGAGGCCCAACTCCCCTCCCCCCTTCCCCCTCTCCCCTTTAGTCCGGCAACGCACCCGTAGTCCTAGTAATGCTGTAGGTGCGTCCATGGGCGGTGGTGATCACTTACCATCAGGCGACCCGCATGCTCGTTTTCCAGCTATTTAATAAAAAAAAAGATAGCCAGGCCTTTGCTCTCCAGTGTAGTGTCGACCAGGCTTTTGCACTGGACATTAGCCTGTATGCGCCAAGACCCCATGGACCCAGAGCACAGAATATATATAGTACTAACACTACGTACAGAATGGCCACGCTCCGCCCCGCATCGGTTGGAGTTACCCCACCCCTCAAGCGCAGATTGCAGGAAAACCGCAGGAAAGCAGTCGGGTGCGCACGCGATGTGTGTCGGCCGCACGGCACTAAGTTCGGGAGCAATTTTGCGAAATGGTAACGGTACCCTCCCTACTTCCTTTTATAAATAATTAATTATTTCTGAAATCATCGCGATTATTACATGAAATAACTACCTACCGAATAATTCGTTTAAGTTTGTGTCTTATATCTATTGTAATTGAAAATAATAATGCTGAAATACACACATTTTAAGTAGGTTTAAATAAATAGGTAAGATTAACGATTACATTTATTTGCACATCTAAGCCATACCTACGAGTACATACCTCCTGGGTCAGCCGGTCCTCACTTGAGGACATAAAAAATAAATTGAACTTTACTCGATTGATGTTTGGTTCAAATTATGAAAACAGAAATTTTACATCGGGTTTCAGGAGGATAAGTACCTTTAAATGTCATTGGTAGTAGATACTTGTAGTACTAGGGTTTTGCGATAGTCAGCCCTGAGTATCTTACGCACACATTGACGCGTGTACAGACGTCGTCGTGCTTATGTAGATTCAAGAACGCGTATTTTGTACGTCGTGGCCGCCCTGTGGCCCAGAGTCTCAAAACCGACATTAACGAAAGAGTTTTTCGACAGGCGGAATATCGGCGTGACGTGAAGCGGTACTTTAAGAGAAAAGATAATCTCCAGTATATTCTGGTAATTTCCTCGTAACTGATGGACTAATTGGATTTTTTAGGATATAGCCTATTATTGTTTTCATACTCTCGGCTGCTGCAACCGCTGTAGCTCTTTTTATTGTACCTACCCTGCCCTGGAGGTATGAAAAGCTAGGGTAAGACGTTAAGATAATTCTTTAAAAACATCAAAAAACCGACTGCCAAAATACTTACTAAAAAAGAAGAAAACAAGTCTAGTTGGTCGAGAACTCTGTTAACTAGGTATAGGTAGTGGCACGAGAGTTGAAGGAATGATTACACACACAGCTACACATGTCGTGTAATGACAGCAGGATTTTGACATTTACTCATTGATCATTTACTTCAACTGTAGAGACACTACATAGCTAACTGGAGGTATGAAAAGCTAGGGTAAGACGTTAAGATAATTCTTTAAAAACATCAAAAAACCGACTGCCAAAATACTTACTAAAAAAGAAGAAAACAAGTCTAGTTGGTCGAGAACTCTGTTAACTAGGTATAGGTAGTGGCACGAGAGTTGAAGGAATGATTACACACACAGCTACACATGTCGTGTAATGACAGCAGGATTTTGACACTCACTCATTCTGACACTTACTCATTGATCATTTACTTCAACTGTAGAGACACTACATAGCTAACTTAGGACGTCTTGTAACTGACAGATCTTGTATGGATCTGACAGGACTTAAGACCACTTAAACCTAGATGAAAAATACTGCAAGTGGACGTTAAAGTTCAACAGTCGAGACCCACTAGGTACTAGCTAGCTTCTTCTTTTTAGTATTTTTAAGGCAGTCGGGTTTATCATTTTTTAAATTTATTGTTTTATTTTATACTTTTTAATGTATTTTCATCATCCCAGCCTATATACGTCCCATTGCTGGGCACAGGCCTCCTCTCAGAACAAGAGGGTTTAGGCCATATAGTTCCCACGCAGGCCCAGTGCGGATTGGGAACTTCGCACGCACCATTGAATCGCTTCGCAGGTTTGTGCAGGTTTCCTCACGATGTTTTCCTTCACCGCAAAGCTCGTGGTAAATTTCAAATGTAATTCCGCACATGAATTTTCAAAAAACTCAGAGGTGCGAGCCGGGGTTTGAACCCACGACCCTCAGCTTGAGAGGCGATAGGTCAAACCACTAGGCACCACGGCTGTTCGGCGGCTTTTGCAAACAGGACTTATCACGCTGAAAAACACGAGTAATATTTACCTCGACGTTTCAACCACATTACGGTGGCCGTGGTCACGGTAGCTCTACTCGTTTGTGGTAGATGTTTTGACTATGAATGAAAATCACGAAAGTTTAAAACGTCAAATACTTACATTCATTTGGTACAAGCAACCAAAACTTGTGATAGCCATCGAATTTGGTTACACCACGGAATCTAGTAAATCCAACCTAAAAAAAAACAGTGTAAACAAGTACATTTGTTTGACTTTTGTTTTAAAATTTTAGATTTCGTTGAACTGTACTGCCAATAGAAACAAATAATACTATGTTAGAATAGGACAGTCGCGTTAAGGAGTGTTACTGGCCTCGTATACATCCGTAATACTGCACTTTTACATCACTTTACACTCCACGATCACTTGACGGCAAATAGAAGTGTATTTTATCGGTAAGTATACCTACACAGTACACTAGATTTTTAGGCTTAGGATAATAAGTAAGTTTTTAGTTCTATTATTTTTCGTTTTTGTAATTTTGTTTTTATTTGTATTTTCGTTTTTTTCTTTATTTATCGTGTGTAAACAAATATTTTCATCATCAATGTTTACACAAAAATCTCCGGCATATACGGTACAGGTGTCTCAAAATTTGTCCAGAATATTTTAGCCGGGTGATTGAGTTAATTTTATTGAACAATTGAACATCCATGCAAACCTTTTACAACGAAACACTAGAGCCAGATTAAGCCAGCGCGGGGCCTGTAGCAAATTTTATCATGGGGCCCTTGATTTGCTTCAAGTTTATATTATAGTATAAGTAAAATATTATAGTCGATCATTTTGATACCATCTCTTTCTTTGGCGGCGTTTTGTATTGGTTTTGTGCTGGCAGTATTGCGCGTATTTACATTGATTTAGAAAAAAAAACATGCTTCTATCTAAATTAACCTTTTTTACGATTAGAAAGCATTGGTCCGCGGGGCCCCTAGACGCATGGGGCCCGTAGCACTTGCTATGTGTCTAATCCGCCACTACGAAAAACGGGGCAACTTTTAGTATGTTTGTCCCTGGATTAGACCAAACAAAGTTTAGAAGTCAAGTTTCTGTTTTTCACAGCCACAACAATTTATTGCCCATATTATATCTGTACCGCAGGTTTCATCTAAATTCTTATTTTTATTGTGTCTTGTAATAACTTATTATAAGCATCCAACCATCTACACAAACTTTTTCGTTTGTAATATTTAAAGGATAGAATAGGATTACGTTATGGTAGAACTATGATCCGGCCCAGCAGGACCACTATCTGGACCGGCAGGACCAACATCTGGACACAGAATAGATAATAGTACAAGTAATCTGGACTCACTACATGAATGCACGAGGAAGGCGGCCATCAGGGAGGAGAGGCGGCTCCAGTGGCGTAGCTACCAAGGGGCTAGGCGGGGCAGTGCCCCGGGGCCCTCAAGCTCAGGGGGCCCTCGAAATTCTGCTTTATAGCTGATGATAAAGTTGCTTAGCATTTTTAAAGTATTTGTATATACATATAATGATTTTACTTCAAAAAACCTTACCAGTTTTGATAGCAGTGGGCCCCATTTTTTTATTTGCCCCAGGGCCCTAGGTTACCTAGCTACGCCACTGGGCGGCTCGGCGGAAAATTATGTTGTCATCTTATTCCAAATATACCTTAGTTTAAATAAAACGCCTTTGTAACGCACTAAATGTACCAAAATTATAAATGAAATAGAGTGCCAAAACTACAAATACCACCAATTTTCGTTTAAGTATGTTTATGCTTGTAACACGAAACTATGTATTGATACAATGTGTCCCGTCACTTTTCAGCATAAAAAATATTTATTTATTTTTATGTGAAATTACGAAGTTCTCATACAAGAATCAAAATCTTCGAGGTAAAGTAGAGGGCTAAAACATATAATAAGGAGCAGAATAAGGAGCAGCCCAAACAGCATCTTAAAGATGATAGCTGATCATGTTTGTTGTCCTGTTTAAAACGAAATTACTTTAAGGGTAAAATCCAACTTAGTTTTTAAATACTAACATTATTTTTAACTCCTAACAAAAATGAGATCTATGTCATCTTTATAAATAAAATAAATTATTGAAGCCGTGGTGGCCTAGTGGTTTGACCTATCGCCTCTCAAGCAGAGGGTCGTGGGTTCAAACCCCGGCTTGCACCTCTGAGTTTTTCGAAATTCATGTGCGGAATTACATTTGAAATTTACCACGAGCTTTGCGGTGAAGGAAAACATCGTGAGGAAACCTGCACAAACCTGCGAAGCAATTCAATGGTGCGTGTGAAGTTCCCAATCCGCACTGGGCCCGCGTGGGAACTATGGCCCAAGCCCTCTTGTTCTGAGAGGAGGCCTGTGCCCAGCAGTGGGACGTATATAGGCTGGGATGATGATGATGATGATGATGATGTCGAAAGAATAATATAAAAATATTTATGTATAGAAACCAGTCCATATGCAAGTTTTTATTTTTTATTCGAAACATAAACGATTAAACAACTTTTTTTTTTCTCCATAGGTAACATAGACGCTCCACCCTACTACCTATATCTAGTTGCGCACGTGAGGTCCAAAAAACTCGAGATATGCGAGCCTGGGCTAGGACCTACGACCTTTACTTGAGAGCCAATGCCACCACCGCCGGCTGATGATGAACATGTCGCAGCATGTAACGCGCCGGCTGCAAAGTGATTGGACGTTGCGGGCATTACAACCAGAGGGCCTACTCCGAAATTCGAAAATCGAAGTTCATCGTACCGCCCCTCTCACTCTCGTTTTAAATAGTTTTTTTTTATGGTATAGGGGGCAAACGAGCAGGCGGATCGCCTGATGGTAAGCGATTACCGTCGCCCATGGACACCTGCAACACCAGAAGAGTCACAAGTGCGTTGCCGGCCTTTAAGGTAGGAGTACGCTCTTTTCTTGAAATTTGAAGGTCATAGCGGTCCGGGAATACCGCAGGCGATAGTTCATTCCAGAGTTTTGCTGTGCGAGGCAGGAAATCTCTGGAAAAACGCACAGTAGAGGACCGCCAACCATCTAAATGGTGAGGATGGAAGTGTTGTCGCGTAGGTCGGTGGCGAAAGGATGCGGCAGGGATCAACCCGAATAACTCCTCGGAGCACTCCCCGTTGTACATGCGATAGAGGATGCACAGTGAAGCTACATCTCTACGCAGCGTCAGAGTCAAGTCGATCAGAAACTCGCTGGCAGCCGACTATTCGAGTCGCTCTCCGTTGTATGCGGTCCAGAGGGAGAAGCTGGTACTGGGGAGCCCCTGCCCACAGATGAGAGCAGTATTCCATATGTGGGCGAACCTGCGCCTTATAAAGCTGGAGGCGGTGGGCCGAAGTGAAATACTGTCTCGATCTGTTGAGCACGCCGAGCTTCTTTGAGGCTAATTATAAATGTGAGGGATGAAACGACATGAATTTCGATTTTGGATTTTTGGATTTCGTAGTAGCCGCTGTTTACGACTTAGCCCTTATGGGGCCACATTTATTGGTAACAGGGAGTTTTTTGATCGGGTGACATATATTTGGCATATTTTTTAATGTCAAAAACTTACGCATAACAGGTTTCGCATAACTTATTTACGCCGAATCTTAAGTTTGCCGAAATTTAGTTCGGCATAATCTATATATATAAAAGAAGAAACTGACTGACTGACTGACTTATAGATCAACGCACAGCCCAAACCGCTGGGCCCAAAAAACTTAGATTTAGGCTCCGCCCGCGTGGTATTCGGTTATCGCGCGCTGTTCTCTCGGGAACTGCGCATTTTTACGGGATAAAAAGTAGCCTAAGTATGTCACTCTCGGGCCCATAAAATATCTCTATGCCAAAAATCACGTCGATCTGCGCTCCGTTACGGCGTGAAAGACGTACAAACACACTTTCGCATTTATAATATTAGTATGGATTACGTATGTAGGCTGATTTTTGAATTCCAAAATTTGCACCATCTGTCTAAATCAACGTCTGTATGTATTTGTATTTCCATGTTATCCTCCGAAAAATCAATCAAAACACGAAAAAAGAATCGCAGAAAGTAAATGTATGTTAACCCAAATTTAACGCGAGCGAAGCCGCGGGCAAAAGCTAGTATCATATAAACGCATTGTCATTAAAATTTAACAATTAATTAAAAGTCTTTTGTGTGTGCCATCAACTTTTGAGGAGTTCCCTTCTATGGAGACGATCCTGGACAGGATGAGCAGGATGTCACTGCTAAATTATTGTATTGTTACCAGATTTAGTAGGCACATCAGTTTGCCAAATCTCCAGTCCCTAATTTTATTAGTTTAGCTTGTGCGTTTTCTGATCCAGTTGGTATATAAAATCCTCTTTATTCGTTTTATCCCGTGGAATTTTCTAAAAATCATTAAAACAGTTTTTACCTGTTAGTATTATCTACCTGCATGCCAAATTTGAAGTCTCTAATATTGATAATTATTACGGAGTTAGGGCCACTTTGAAGCGAAAATAGAAATCCCATTTATTCCCTATCCCGTGGGAATTTGGATAAATCCTGATAAACATTTTTAGCTGTTAGTATTACCTACTCGCATGGCAAATTTGAAGTCTCTAATAATTATAGTTACGGAAATAGGGTAATTAATTAAAAGTGAAAATATAAATCCCATTTATTCACTATCCCGTGGGAATTTTGGAAAATCCTGTAAATTATTTTTAGCTGTTAGTATTACCTACATGCGTGCCAAATTTGAAGTTTCTAATAATTATAGTTACGGAAATAGGGCCATTTTGAAGTGAAAATATAAATCCCATTTATTCCCTATCCCATGAGAATATCGAAAAAACCTTTCTTAGTGCGCGTCTACACATATTAAGGAACATATATTCCAAATTTCAAGTTTTTAGGCCCAGCGGTTTGGGCTGTGCGTTTATCTATAAGTCAGTCAGTCAGTCAGTCAGTTTCTTCTTTTATATATACCTAATAGATTGAGTTGATTCTTATTTGTGACGTTTTAAATTTGTGTTCATTTTCAAATGTAAATTTTGTATTTCAGTTAAGACGAGTTCAGAATGAATTTTATTATAAATCATACCTACCTAATTGTTGGCTATTTATTGTTTAAAGTATTATTTCTTATTCTTGTCATTTTATTTTTTACTATAATTTAACTACTTATCTTTTTGTTATAACGATCCCTAGTGGAGAAAAAAAACTTATTTTAATTGTTGTTTTTATTTTATCCCTTGATAATCTAAAATAAATAAAGCTATTTTATATTATAGTCGGTATTCTAAATAAAAGTAAAACAATGACATTTTACAATTTACAATCCACGGAAATCGGATATTTTTATATGGTAGGATTGATTTGATTCCTGGTTCATACAAGGGATTATTTAAAACAATTTATTGAATCAGGCGTTACTTTGCGTAGGTCTTTATCAATAAAATTTATTAATATGTTGTGGGTAGTTTTGTTTGAGAAAAAATATAGGTGGGTACTTAGGGAGTAACAGTGACAAATTAATACGTTTGTTGTGGTTTATTAGTCTAACATCTGTTAGTATGGTGTACGGTTGTGTCGCTCTGAAGATGAGCTCTGGTTGAGTTCTGGTGATAGATGGGTTTGTGTGATTTGTGTGTGTTCTTACAGTGTGGAGGTGGAGGAATTGCATGAACACACATATCTTGCATAAACTTAGCTATCATCATAAGGTCGCGAGTGAGCAAATAAATTCTTTTACTTAGTTCATTATTTAAAACATCTTTGAATGCAGTTTAAATTGTTTTTAAAATAAAAATGAAGTTATCTTTATAAAATGTACGTGGCTTAACAATAAAATACATGTAATATACAAAACGGTGGTACAATCGCTATTAGAACATCTGGAAATGGCCAAGACGCTTCAATTGTTCCAAACGTTTTTTGTTAGTGATCTCAGACATTTCCAGCGATTCTGATAGTGAGTGTACATATTGTGCGAGGGAGACGGCACAATAGAGAGATCTCTCTCTCCAGACTAAAGTCTGGGGACCGAAGTCCGTAGGAAGACAGTTAGTAGTTTTATTTATATATCCGACTTCAGAAACTTTGATAGCGCGATGTAGAACACGAATGACGTCATAACTACCTTCTGACATAAAAAGCGAAAAGAACGATGAAACGTTTAGCCGTCGAACTTTTGTTAGAAAAAGCATTTATTCTGTTAACGACTTTTTGAATGTGAAATTTTAATTTAATTATAATTTTATATCAAATAATATTATGCCAAATTTTTAAGTCGATCGGACCGCTGAAAGTGGGTAAAATTTAGCTTGCAAGATTGAAATAAACAAAGATATAAATAAACTAACAGGGCAAGTGTATCATTATTACCCAGGCCTTATCAAGAAATGAATAAAAGCACTGGAGTAAATAACGCACGTAATTAAAGCTACCTAACACCTCAATAATTGGCCGAAAGTTATGTGATCGTCTAGTTTTAAGTATTAAGGACCCTCTGATACGTTGTGTAAATTTTACTTATGTCGCAAAATAAGAAATGCTTATTTTCAAATAGTTAAGGTTATAAGATAAATTATGTTATCTAATTTCGTTAGAGTAACAAAGTCAAGTAGGTAATATGAATAATCAGTCGCCGCCGCTGTCTGCTTCCTCACCGAATAACGTCGCACCTAGGAAAAATACCCGAGCACAAGGGGACCCTTTAGAGTAAGACCTTTAGGTCGTATGGGGGAATCCTAATCGATTAGAAAATCTAGGCCTCCCAGCACACCTCAATAGCCTAGTCCCACACATAGATCGTTAGAAGGCCCCTGCCCCGATCATGTGCCCAACAAAGCCTTAGGAACAATCCTAACCCCCTAAAAATATCTTCTTTCAAACCGTCACACTAAGTACATTTCAAAAATTAGATTCATTCGTCGCCTTTAACGTGAAGGGGGGGGGGGGAATACTATCTCTTGTCGGCCGCCCACCTCGGTTTCGTCAGCTCCTTGGAGGCCGTCACCGAGGCTCGTCCAGACAAGAGCTTTACACGTCACCGTCTCTGAATCGAGCCGAGTGTATATAATGATTCAAAATTATGATAATATAAGTAAATAAATAAAACATAAAAAAAACACGCATCCAATTATTCTTATTCAATAAACTTAATTCATTAAACGCGGCTCTGCTTTTGACTTTATGTCAAACACGCCGAAAAACTAAAAAAAACAAAACGAATAACCAAATAAAACTATGCCTAGAACCTTAGGAAACCTGTACTGAAGGAATTGTGAAATATCCAACCGTCCGCTTCTACTAACTATAATTTATATCTTAATCATTCAAAAAATACTACAAAATAAATTGATCACCTATTTCCTATAAATATAGCTACAAATCTAGAACTACTGTTCAATCGCTCGCCCCTACTATTTGTATAACAAAAGTACCTTAATCAATTAAGTAAATTAAATATTGCGTTATAATTAATTAAGTTTTGGTTACAAGTGAGTAATTGGTTAATTTAGATTCAATAGTTTCAATAAAGTACCTAAAACTAAATAAATAATAAAAAAAAGTCAACTCGGATTTCAGTTTATAACACTAATAATAATTGTCTCAAAAATATATCTAAAACTTAGCTGCCGATAATATTATCGTCCTGATTAACGTCGAGTCTCAGCTACTGCGAGATCGAGATATCTCGACCTGCCTCACGAACAAAGAGTCTAGTCCACAAACCACACTTAATATTAAACACTACACTATACACAATTTGATAATAAGTCCACGTATTCATACGATCGAAATCGGGATTCGCTCTCGTATATTTTATCGTTTATTTTATTAACGAATAAACAAACACACTAACTTTTATACTATGAATTAATTTTAACACATCTGTAAGTAAGAACACCGTAGCGTCTCGCGTCCCGAAATTCACTAACTTTCAAACTTCCTTCCAAAACAAAGCTCTCCTTGGCCTATCCCTACTATCAAATTTATAATAAAAAAACAATGCATTCGAATTCTGAGAATGTTCTACAAACTCCCATAAATCTATATCTTTATTAGTCTACTTGAGCAAAAATTAACACGGCCGGTCTCACGCACTCGAACGCATAAATCGTTGACACTTAAAAACTAAATTCTTGGACCTCTTAGAACACTTGTAGACGATGCAATAAATTTGCATTCTTTATGGTGTTTTTTTTATACCAAATGCAAGTAAATATGTTATTATATTAGATTCTTAATAAATAAATACATAATATTGTTACCAAGCTTGTATAAGCGTTGGTTACAGAACGCCCCTAAGATGACAAAATATTTTGCATTTGAAGAATGTAAAATATTGAGGAATCTTGAATAGGATTACGTAAAATACTTAATGACACTATTATCTCCTGATATTACATACTAATGTTGTATACCTGTAAGGTTAATCAATAAGCCTACATCTCAACTTTTGCTACTTAATGTTAACAATGCTTGATTTATTTATTTTTATCTATATGTTTCGTGGTGACACGATAACATCTATCTAGACACAATCCCCGCATACATAAACATTAACTTGAAGATTTTTAATCCTTAATTCTTCTCAAAAAATCTAGGTCATACATACATACTTGAATCCTTCAAACAATGACATACAGACATACTGAAATTATTCAAACCAATGACATACATACATACCGAAATCATTCAAAACAACGACATAATACATACTTTTATTTCTCAGAACACATGACAACTCACAATATCTACTATGGTATAACTTCTGTTGTTCCCTTTCCGATTGAAAAAAAATAATGGAGCTAACCTGCGTCCTTGTAACAATCCCCAAAAGTTCTGGGTCAACGATCTACCTTTTCCGTCTGACATCCAGTCTCCATTTTTAATTTTATTGCTCACGTTGTACTGTAACTTACGACCCCAAAAGTAGGTAAATCATTTTCAAAATCATCATCATCCTTCCAGTTTCCTAAGAATAACCGCGAGCCTTTGTATTATTGGTTTAAGGCTAACGAGACAAAATGATTTCCATTTATTAAATTAACTTCAGAATAAGTAAATCCTCTAGCCTTTTCGCCCCGCAGTCTATCATCATCATCAACAATATCAGTATTACTTTTAAACTTCGAAATTTTACTTATTAAAGTCTAGCACTTAGTCAATATTACAACGTGGCGTAACTTAAATAAAAAAAAATTATACCAACTTTATATTCGCCTGCCTAAGTAAGTACGCCCCGTACTATCGATTCTTTATACGATTCTCTAAATGAATACAATTATTTTCATTTATCCTATTTATCCTATATCATAAACTAAATCCTGGGCCTTTGTAATGATACAACAAAATGTACACGGGAATCGAACCCGTACTTAGGATTTTATATGTTTAATTAGTATTTACACACGTGGCTATCTACAACAACAAAGATTACATACGGGAATCGAACCCGTAGTTAGGATTTTATCTACCTAATACAGACACATGATTAGGATAGCTTACAATGACAACAAATATACACGGGAATCGAACCCGCAAATGAGAATTGATCGACAAACTAACCTCCACCCTAATCAAAAGTAGGCATTTAACTAACTGGGCAGAACTGTACGTGCCTCTTAAATTAGCTTAACTACACAAACTTCCCAAAAAAAAAAAATTGCAGATTCGAACCCACAGACAGTGTAACTACAGTTCACGAACTTAATTCTAGTGCTATTATTAACTTAAATTAGTGTCTACTTAACCTTTTCTCATAAACACAACGAAGTTATCGCAGGGATCGAACCTACGTGTTTAAGATTATTAAAGTGATCTTATAGAACCATTAACCATTTACATATTACTCTAACAGTTATTCCCTAAAGACATGCCAATATGTCGTGGCACATTCATATGGTTAATATGGGATTCAAACCCACAACCAAGCAGAACTATGCTTACAACTATCACACCAGATGGTAGAGTAGTTTAAAATTCTTATACGAAATCTTATAAGTAGATATTTCCTAATACAAAAAAAAATCTTATAAGGCAATCTAACATGAAGTAACCGAATTCTTTAAATAAGTATTTGAACTAAAATAATTCAAATTTTATTGACTTAAATCCTGGTCACGGCACCAACTGTATCATTATTACCCAGGCCTTATCAGAAATGAATAAAAGCACTGGAGAGAAATAACGCACGTAATTAAAGCTACCTAACACCTCAATAATTGGCCGAAAGTTATGTGATCGTCTAGTTTTAAGTATTAAGGACCCTCTGATACGTTGTGTAAATTTTACTTATGTCGCAAATAAGAAAATGCTTATTTTCAAATAGTTAAGGTTATAAGATAAATTATGTTATCTAATTTCGTTAGAGTAACAAAGTCAAGTAGGTAATATGAATAATCAGTCGCCGCCGCTGTCTGCTTCCTCACCGAATAACGTCGCACCTAGGAAAATACCCGAGCACAAGGACCCTTTAGAGTAAGACCTTTAGGTCGTATGGGGAATCCTAATCGATTAGAAAATCTAGGCCTCCCAGCACACTCAATAGCCTAGTCCCACACATAGATCGTTAGAAGGCCCCTGCCCCGATCATGTGCCCAACAAAGCCTTAGGAACAATCCTAACCCCCTAAAAATATCTTCTTTCAAACCGTCACACTAAGTACATTTCAAAAATTAGATTCATTCGTCGCCTTTAACGTGAAGGGGGGGGGGAATACTATCTCTTGTCGGCCGCCCACCTCGGTTTCGTCAGCTCCTTGGAGGCCGTCACCGAGGCTCGTCCAGACAAGAGCTTTACACGTCACCGTCTCTGAATCGAGCCGTAGACGACGTGTATATTAACCCAAGTGTATATAATGATTCAAAATTATGATAATATAAGTAAATAAATAAAACATAAAAAAACACGCATCCAATTATTCTTATTCAATAAACTTAATTCATTAAACGCGGCTCTGCTTTTGACTTTATGTCAAACACGCCGAAAAACTAAAAACAACCAAACGAATAACCAAATAAACTATGCCTAGCACCTTAGGAAACCTGTACTGAAGGAATTGTGAAATATCCAACCGTCCGCTTCTACTAACTATAATTTATATCTTAATCATTCAAAAAATACTACAAAATAAATTGATCACCTATTTCCTATAAATATAGCTACAAATCTAGAACTACTGTTCAATCGCTCGCCCCTACTATTTGTATAACAAAAGTACCTTAATCAATTAAGTAAATTAAATATTGCGTTATAATTAATTAAGTTTTGGTTACAAGTGAGTAATTGGTTAATTTTAGATTCAATAGTTTCATTAAAGTACCTAAAACTAAATAATAATAATAAAAAAAAGTCAACTCGGATTTCAGTTTATAACACTAATAATAATTGTCTCAAAAAATATATCTAAAACTTAGCTGCCGATAAAATTATCGTCCCGATTAACGTCGAGTCTCAGCTACTGCGAGATCGAGATATCTCGGCCTGCCTCACGAACAAAGAGTCTAGTCCACAAACCACACTTAATATTAAACACTACACTATACACAGTTTGATAATAAGTCCACGTATTCATACGATCGAAATCGGGATTCGCTCTCATATATTTTATCGTTTTATTTTATTAAACGAACAAACAAATACACTAACTTTTATACTATGAATTAATTTTAACACATCTGTAAGTAAGAACACCGTAGCGTCTCGCGTCCCGAAATTCACTAACTTTCAAACTTCCTTCCAAAACAAAGCTCTCCTTGGCCTATCCCTACTATCAAATTATAATAAAAAAAACAATGCATTCGAATTCTGAGAATGTTCTACAAACTCCCATAAATCTATATCTTTATTAGTCTACTTGAGCAAAAATTAACACGGCCGGTCTCACGCACTCGAACGCATAAATCGTTGACACTTAAAAACTAAATTCTTGGACCTCTTAGAACACTTGTAGACGATGCAATAATTTGCATTCTTTATGGTGTTTTTTTTATACCAAATGCAAGTAAATATGTTATTATATTAGATTCTAATAAATAAATACATAATATTGTTACCAAGCTTGTATAAGCGTTGGTTACACAAGCTTAACACAAGCTTGTGTATAACTTTAATTATTCAAAACAAATAGGACGTTTTCAAATCGTTAATGAGATGGGACAGATCCAGTGACGATGATACAGGACTATGTCGTCATTATGCCATAGTTAATTAGTTTTTTTAAATGTAATTTTGTGTTTTGTCTTTTGTTTTTAATTTAAATTACAGCGCATTGGTGTTTTAACTGTAATGCTGTATTTTTTTGTTGACAAATAAATAAAAAAAAATAAATGACGACCGTAGAAAATCAGTACTAAATTTTCATTTTTTGTAGAAAGGTTGGCGTTGCAAACTTCATTTCGCTCGTCTCTTTCTTATTTTTTAATCCCCGACGCAAAAGAGGCGCGTTAAATAGTTTTCAACAGATATTAAGTAACTGCTGTA
>NC_133475.1:21842882-21860943 GCF_025370935.1 Choristoneura fumiferana | reverse complement strand
ATTATTATTATTTTTATATTTTATCGACTGGATTGCAAACGAGCAAGTGGGTCTCCTGATGGTAAGAGATCACTACAGCCAAACATTCTGCAACAGGCGCCTAAGATGGGATACCTCATGTGCCAGTAATTTCACCGGCTGTCTTACTCTCCACGCCGAAACACAACAGTCAAGCACTGCTGCTTCACGGCAGGATTAGTGAGCAAGATGGTGGTATTAGTATGGATGTACGGGTTCAGTGGGGAAAAAAAATTATGACTAACAATAATTATGGCAAACATTACATTATGACTTATCAAATTATGGCAGTCGAAAGGATCCCTAGAGATTCATGGGATTGTAGGTACAGCAGTGGACGTATTATCTAATATGATAATAATGATGATGAACAATTCTTAAAACTTTAAACCTATAATTTAGATCAACGTTTCTTCTTAACAGTCCAAAAACCGCACGAACCGCTCTATACAGTTCCCCGTCACGAATAATAACCGCGTTACCATATTTCCGCCGGCGTCGGGGTTATTTATTGGCTTAAAATTGTAGTCGCATACATTATGTATGACGGCCGTAATTACCCCATCCCCTGTGTCTTGTTCACAGTGCGTGACTAGCCTTAGACCCCAGACAAAATTCTAAGATAATTCCAAAGAAAATGGACTAAATAATGTTTTTGTTACCCATCTGCCTATTTAATTAAATAAAGACGGACCTTCGATAATTATATAGGCTGCATACAAAAAACTAGTAAATATAACATAAATATAAAATGTAATGTATATCAGCTAAAAAAATACTAAACTTCGCCAATATTAGCCAGCGTTCTTTTTGATTAGCACTTATTAAAAATATTCTGATCATAAATATAATTATCATATGCGATTGTTATAAGCAATCGACAAATATAATTATAAAACTTAGTTTGGTAGAAAACTTCCACAATACGCAGACATTATAATTATATCATAGTTCTCTTTTAGCTATCGATACCAGCATACTTTGAAAAAGGCTTACGAATAAATCTGAAACATGTCGTGCAACCCCGACTACAAATACGTAAGTGACCAGTATATTCTATTTTAATAAACCTATTTGGGCTTTATGATCCCATGGACAGGAGAACAAACATTCACAGAGCGAAGTCCTTCCATACATTATGCATGAACGGACGTAATTACCCCGGAAAACCCTGAGCCTGTTCAGAGTAGACGACTTACAGTGGATCTTTATTTACAACTATTAACTATGAGGGGACAGGCTGGGATGATGATAATTGATGATGATTCTAGTGAACTAATTATTTGTGGAAGAAACGGACGAATCGTCTACAAAGTCTTAGAATTTTGAGAGACGGTAGACTTCTTGAACTTATGAGCTATATATATATGTTCTTCATCATCATCCATTGTTGGACATATATAAAAAAAAAAACGGACGGACCCTTCTTCCTGTGGATGTCGTAAAAGGCCTTTAGGTATATGACCGTGGGTATTAGCGCTCTATTACCGAGTACACTGAAAGTGTATGTAGTGAGCAACTGAAGTGGCAGTGCGCGTGGCACATTGCTCACAGGACCGATGGCCGATGGTCAGAATGTTCTCGAATGGCGTCCGCGGATCGGGACACGAGCTGGCGGTAGGCCTCCAACAAGGTAGAGCGACACCTCGTTATGATCGCGGGATCGCGGTGGATGTGGAAAGCACAAGACCGGTCTCAGTGGAGAGCCTTGGGGGAGGCCCAGCAGTGGACATCTTTTGGCTGACATGATTACCGACAAGCTCCGAACTTCAGCACTGTCAAAACGGAAAACCACCACACTATTTTTCTAGAGCACCTCTTTCTTTGTTATGTCAAATTTTGGCGTAAAATGCTTGTATATGGTTTTTATATGGATGTACTAGGCTTCCAAATGTGGCTGTCTTTCTTTATGCACAGTGCTGCAGATGTAACGTAGCGTCAGCCATAGTTGCTACGAGCAAGTAAGTAGTAAAAAGTCTAACTTTTAATTAAAAATAACTGTGACTCAAAAGTCTGTGAGTTTGTCTATCTGTTTGTCTGTTTCTCTCTCATTCTTACTTTTTTAAGTTAATTTTTTTTCAGTCACTGACAACCTAGTCTAATACACCAAAAGTATCAATCACAACAAAAGATCTTTTACTTAGATTTTCTGTGGTGTCTGCGGCGTCACGAGGGTGTCTCACTGCGAACACACTCGCCTCGATGACACTTCACTTTGTTGACGGCTCGTGATTAATTCATGGGGGCCGTCTATCAAATATTCTTGCCTGTTGTTCGAGCTTTGTAATTGAGAGTAGTTTTTTATCATCGTCATGATCAGGGGAGAAATCCATACTTTGGGTATTTTCATTGCTCTTTAATAACTTTCAGATTTTTTTATGTGCCATAACCTATGATGTTTTCGTGGATTAGCGATAATGAAAACCAATTCGTAGTTCCAACTCACGGTTGGTTAATCACTGGAGCTCTCCTTGACAATTGACCACGGATCGGTTTGAAACGGCATACATTGACTATTATAAAAATAATGAAATCGTTATTTCTGGAAGTAGGCTGCAAAGGCCTCTTTTTTATACCACCTGCGCTGTCGGAAAGACCACCATTGCCAAGAAGGATGCGCTACAAGAAACTTGGCAAAAATATTTTTTTTGAAAAGAATATTATAATTACAATTATCTTGACTATGAAAGCTAACATATTTATATACAGGGATCAATGGGGTCACTTACTTTAGAACCTAAGTCTAAACATCTTAACTATAGCTATCTACATTCAATGGAAGTGTAAAATGCTTACACGCACCTTCAAATATGAAAATAATGTAAATATATACATACATAACACGCGAGTGACCCGTGTACATTATTTAAATTATTATGTTTGTGTCTCACAGTAATCATAATTCAAACAAAATTTAATATGTTACTCGTGTTCACAAACCAAAAACATTTGTTGCACTGTGCCCTGAAAAACTAACACAATCCCGTACAAGACTCCCGTGCCGCGATTATGCTCGCTATTAACCTGTCGTGCTACCAGTTTAATTCAATTAGCACGTAGTGCATTGTCTCCCTCTAACAACGACTAATTGCTATTCGGTATCTCGTTCCCGCACGTAATCTGCCTTGTGGTGACCCGTGGTAACCATTGACACAGATGAAAACAGACAACACACTTGTAATAAAAGCTGCAATATAATTAAGTGTGGTAAAGCCATCATGTTTCCGATGTATTACAATTTGAAATTGAAATGAGCCGTTTATATTTCAATATTAATAAAGATGTCTTCGGCTAGCGACAATATTTTATCTGCATCTACCAAATTAGCATCAAACCCCTTTTTATTTGTAATGAAAAAGGCTATTATTATTAATGGAATAAGCTATTAATTGATAGCTTTGCGACCTTATTTGTACACATTATAAGTCACACTGTCAGAGCTTGTGCAACAATGTAATTGCGTCAATCCTTATGCAGCTTTCAATTAACAATATAAAGTCTCTGCGAAGTGAGTAATTTTACCTGACTACGGCGAAGCAAGTGGAAGGATGTAGTCTCTGCCTACCCCGTTGGGAAAGAGGCGTAATTTTATGTATGTATGTACGGCGAAGCCCAAAAAAAGGGTTATGGTTTTGACCTCAATGTATGTTCACCCATAACTACTTAACGGCTGAACCAATTTTGATAGGTACATCATCTAGACACGCGGTACAGTGTCAAGCCAAGTTCAAGCTAACAGAACTGGCAAGCAGCACCGTGTGTACATTTATTAGATTTATCTGAATAACGACAGTGTACATAAAGTCGTAAACAATCAAAATAGCGGATTTACGTGCTATAGCGCGGACTGAAGATTTCATTTCAATATTCTTTAGTGGATATCAAGTTAACGACAGTATTTTAAAGAATTAATAAAAAACACTGAAATTATTTATTGATTTTCTTATAAATACAAACTCAGTCAGGATCCATTAAATATCTTGATTGGCTCAAAAAATCCCTGTAACGGGACCCGACTGTTGAACTTGCTATACTATCACGGTCTTCAGTGTTCAAAACGACTACACTGGTTTTTTTGTATTTAGTTTCTCTTAAAAAAAAACACGCAGTCCAGTTTTTTTTAACTTGTTTAATGGAAGACAATAATAAATTTTATCAAAGAGATACCGTCACTATCTTTGGAAATGTCTCATTTTTGAGGTCAAATGCTTCAATGTGATGTGGTAACAATATTGCATAAAAATCTTTGCAAATGTAAATGTAAATTATTAAAAGAGTCTCATAATGTTTTTTAAATTATTTTTCCTTTTTACTGTCGCACTATATAATCAATTCAATTAATCATTCAATTCCTTCCTTAAACTGTACTTTATTTACAGTTCTTATTTTAAAATTAAGATTTTAAAAGTCTTTAGACTGAGTGGGTTTCAATTACAAGGCAGCGTTTACCTACCCTCCGACTGAAACATCTGTCACCAATACCTTCCGTTTGCGGTTTGGCGGTTCCCATTGTTTGCGACCGACGGTCGGATAAACTTGTCGGTCGAGTACATTTGTCGTGCCCTGTTAAACTTTGTCGCTGATTTGAGATATTTATAGGGCTTGACTTTGGGAATTGTTGAATAACGAAATATGTCAGGCAGTTAGTGTTGGATGTCAGGTGACTACATATTGACTTAGTGCGATGAGTAGGCATTGAGTTGAGAGTTATATGTGACGATCAATCAGAAAAGGGTCCTTGCAGTTTCTAGTTACGGAGATATTGACGTTTATGTAAAATCCTTTGAAATTATCTTTTTTTTTTGTTTTATGCCAAATCATGTCTAAGGGCAACATATTTATATTTAATTTTACGAACGGATAGCTAAGTGGTTTAGAGTATCTGACTTTGCAGTTTGAGGTCTGAGATTCCTATATTTAATATACATATATATATTTAAATGTGTACTCGTATTTATCTATAGGTATAAGTATGATTTTCCGCTGCTTAGTTCCACATATAGTGGACTATGGTTATAAGTAGTTTACTAGTACTTCATTTGGGACTAGGTTAATTGGTGTCAATCCTTCCATGATATTTATTTATTTAATTTCTTTTTCGTCTTATAAATTAATTAAAATGTCTCTGTTAAAGATATGTTATTCTTATTATTAGTAATCTCTTTTGAAAAATTTAAAACTTTAAAAACTCCCTTTTATTCATACACAACTCGTCAACGTCAACTTTTCTTTTCAAATCTAATTTTTTATACAATAACCGTCAAATTTCTGTATACCCTAATCCAATGTCGCCAACCCAACGTCATTAAGGGTAGTACGTTATCCAAAACTACCCTTTAATTACCCTCAACCAATAGAGTCCACTGTAGATTTATGGCAGTAATAGGTGACAATATGCCCCGGATCCTGGCTGCAATTTATTAGGATAGTCTACGACTAAATTAAAGGGACAGCCCTTAACTGCTTTTATATTTGACCAAAAGTAGGATACGGAAGGTTCAGATATTCCATGAAGTATTTAATCTGTCTAACTTATACCTACCTTTAAACGAGCAATTCGTGTATATATGTTTCGGGGATCGCGGGAACAGCTCCAACGCTCCAAATTTGGTATGTGGGGGTTTCCGGGGATGGCAGATCGATCTAGCTTTGTCTTATCTCTGGGAAAACGCTTCTTATCGGGTTTTAGCCCGAACAAAGCTCGGTCGCCCAGGTATGAGGTTATAAAGAATAGTGTGTGTTGAAAAATATTACATCTCGTGAAGATTGAACAGTCATTTGAAATAATTATGTCAACATCATTATCATCAGCCGGAAGACGTTCACTGCTGAACAAAGACCTCGCCCTTAGAATGCGCACGACTACTCGTCACTTGCATCCACGTGTTGCTGTACACCATCACCGTCATTCTGCTTCTCAAGCCGCGATAACCAAAGACTACTAGAAACGCGGAGAAGCTTAAAATTCCATCTTACAGGCTGGTTAAACCCAAAAAGTTGTTTCTGGGACATTCCGTACGTTGTTCTTATGACAAAACCCCAAAAGTATTACCGGTCAAACAGATACAAAATTCAATTAATTTTCAAGAAGACATGTCATGTTGACATCTGAGACCTGTTATAATATTTAATGATTATAATCATGGACGGGAATGTTTGGATATAATTTTGATCCACATGGACGATCCTTTACTATTTTTACTTTTTTTTTACTTTCACTTTTGGTGTTAAATACCTTTGATGTAAATCAGTAAGTAAATGATATTGTAAAAAATGAAAAATAGCTTAGTTTCTTGCCGTGTTCGTCTCAACGGAGACTGACTTCAAATTTCAGTCTAGCTGTCACAAGTCTGGCATACACACATTCGCAAAAAATCACATTTATAATATAAGCAGGATTATCTCTCTGTCTGTTCTAGCCAAATCTCAACTCTACTTGTGCATTTAACATCCCGATATTATTGCGGTGGGCGATTTAGGGGTGCCCAGAACCGCGCTGAATTACAGGGCTCGGTATTACTCCCGGATTTGCCCACAGCTTTCAGCCGGCCGAGCCATCGAAATGTAAGAGGTAACTAATGCTAGAGGGAAAACTCAGTCGTCATCATCATCAGCCTATCTCAGCCCACTGCTGGAGATAGGCCTCCCCAAATGCACGCCACTGAGCACGATCCTCGGCCACTCTCATCCAGTTCTTGCCAGCCACCTTGCGAAGATCATCGCTCCACCTTGTCTGAGGGCGTCCCACGCCACGCTTACCGACCCCGGTCTCCACTCAAGAACTGTGAATGAGAATAATGAAAGTGTTTATGATAATGATGATGATCATAGTTATGTTGAATATCAGATAAATTATAGTTATTGGCTCTTTAAAAATTAAAAAGCTACCAAAAAGTTCATACACTATTCGAGATTATCATACAAATATGGCATTTATGAAACTTTATACCAAGTTTTATGGCAAATGGGATCGCGTAGGCTTAGCCAGTTTAGACTAGGGTGAGTAATGGTTTATTTAGCTGCAGCTTAGTTTTAAACGATGATTCATTTTAACTGCCAGTTTGGTGTACCATCAGGTGGTTACATTAGAGATGACTTTCATGCATATATTCATGGACTAATGAATTATAATTTACCGCTAATATCAAAGACTTAAGTGCTTAAAAGTTAATAATTGATTGCTAAATTAAACATTTATCGTACCTAACAGTTAATAATTTAGAATTGACTTACTACCAAATGCTGACAGGAGATGGTATTGTTAGAAACCTCTTCTATACATAAAGATTTTATTTGTTTGCAGAAAGAATATGAAGAATACACCGTGTACGGTTTCATCTTCTCGTGGATATGACAAAAGGCATCTAAGTGGCCTGCTGGGAGAGTGGGCACCAGCGTTTCCTTCGACCACGAACTCCAGACTTTTGCAGTGTTCTTGCAGGCTTTATGCTGGCGCATGTATTTAGTAGAATTAAGATCTTTTATACTACGTAATTGCGATTTACCATATAACTATGACAAAAGCATCACGGCGTGGAAGCCAAGGGGACGCCAACACACTATTTTCCGGAAATAGTCGTCATTAATAAAAATAAATATCATGGGACATGGGATAAACACCAATTGACCTAGTCTTAAACTAAGCAAAGCTTGTACTATGGATACTAGGCAACGGATAAACATACTTAAATAGATAATTACATACTTAAATAGATAATTACATACTTAAATATATATTAAACCCAAGAACAAACAATCGTATTATTCATACAAATATCTGGCTGGGAATCGAACCCAAGACTTCAAGAATCGTAGTCAGGTTCGTTAACCACTTAGCCATCCGGTCTTCTCGTGAAGGTTCAGAATCCACGACCACGATCTCTGTCAAGAGAGTAGCGAATTAAAATAATGAAAAACACGATACAGGTACACAAAATACAAATAGACAATAAGCTTGGAACCTAATCTCAATAGGTGTACCAAAGTACCCACCTTTTGCACACAAACGAGGAAAGACCCAGTAACCTTCTGTATGTTATTTTTTGTGTTCATAAACTGTGAGCATTTTCCTCTATTTAGCTTCATTAAAGCCAAAAAATCTCGCGCGAGTTACCGCTAAGTCTAACAAAGGCAGATCTCGCAAGCTAGTTAAATTCAAACTACCTAGCAACCTAACTACACGCCTGTTCGTCGGGGCAAAAATATACTTCAGACAACGAGGATAGTAAAAACCAGGGTTGCCATTATGTGAGGATTTTTTTCAACGGAAAAAGTTTTTTTTTGTTATTGCGTTTCAATTGGATGTAAATACAAATAAGACAGCCAGAGAACTGGAAGTGAAATTCGTATGTTGAATTTACCAACATTCATTATATTCATAAAAACTCACTAATGAAAGTTCGACTCAAACCCACGCTCTGCCGCATGAAAGGTCATCATAAGTCAAACAAGACTACTGGGCTACCATGGATTTTTTATACCTACGCAATTTACCATATAAAACCCGAGAACTATTAAAAGCCATCAAATTACGTGAAGTTGGATACGTGGTCCACTTAATTAGAAATACCCGATATCAACTCCTGCAATTTCTAATGATGAACAAAGTTGAGGGAAAGAAGCGTGCTGGAAGAAGAGAGAAGTCCTGGCTTGGCAACATACGCGAATGGACAGGAATAGCCAGCGTTGAAGAGCTATTTCGCTTGGCTTTCGGAAACAGTTCGCAGAGCTGACGGCAGACCTCTAGTAATGGAGAGCCATAAGAAGAAGAAGAATTACCATATACATTTACTCGTGTTACGCAACTAATTTCATACTACTACTACTACAACTCAGAATTACATAGTGTTGGTGCTAACTAAAACCTAAGCACACCACAGAGCAATATACATCTGGTTTTATTTAATCAATTACTACAGTAAATAAAGCTAATGAACACATTTGAATATTGAGACACTCAGAATAATATTACCTACCTTAATAATTAAGACTTAATTGGACAAACTATTTATTTATAATTGATTACTTTCCCAATCAGTATCTGCTAATTTATTCAACAAATACATTGACAACCCTAGTCAAAACATTTGTAGTAAAAATACGTCTGTGCCTCGTTTCTATGTAAATGTTATTGGCTTATTCGTTTAATCCACGCGTTTCCCGGTCCAAACTGCTTGTATCTGCTTTAAACCGGATTAGGGATGCTAAACTCGACTCGAAAATTACAGAGTCGCGGTAAAGGGGTAATGTTAATGGTTACGTAACAGTTTTTAGGTGTAAATGGAGGGTATAATTGTGTTGCATGAATTCTAATTTCTGGGTTTAGGAATAAAGTTAAAACCCCATAAATAAATTTAACTCAAAATCGGCTGTAGGGTGTCCAGTACTGCATTAAAATATCAAGTACAAAATATTACACAACATATTTTATGCTGAATATGAATTTAGTTTAAATACAGGCGTTACCAACTACGAAATAAATTTAATCTGCATATAAACTAATCTTTGCCTATTTCTCTATTTGCATGTTTTTAATTTGTTCAGGTTTGGTGAACTAAACTAATTTATATAATTGTGATTTTACTTAATATTTGCCTTAGTACAGTCGAGTGCAAAAATATGGATTTATCTAACCGTTTAATAATAATATGTACCACACACTATTATTCCGACGTAATTAGGCCGTGGTAACAATATATTATTGAGTGGTTCGAATAAATAATATTTTTGCACTTGACTGTACATTATCTTACGTAGTGTCATTTATCTATCTTTACTTATAAATCGGTGTAGCCGTGGTGGCCTAGTGGTTTGACCTATCGCCTCTCAAGCAGAGGGTCGTGGGTTCAAACCCCGGCTCGCACCTCTGAGTTTTTCGAAATTCATGTGCGGAATTACATTTAAAATTTACCACGAGCTTTGCGGTCAAGGAAAACATCGTGAGGAAACCTGCACAAAGCTGCGAAGCAATTCAATCGTGCGTGTGAAGTTCCTAATCTGCACTGGGCCCGCGTGGGGACTATGGCTCAAGCCCTCTTGTTCTGAGAGGAGGCCTGTGCCCAGCAGTGGGACGTATATAGGCTGGGATGGATAGACTTATAAATCAGAACCGTGACATACTGATTGACCGACTAATATCTTGAGTATCATACAGCTGCATTAAGAAATTCGTTGCAAAATTATACAGGCATAACATATAACAATACTAATCAGGAAAATCTTTATTTTTCCGTACGGGTAAAGTCAAAGGCCAGAGATAGATTATCACACTGTCTTAAGTCTTGCTTTTCTAGTAAGTGATGTAAATATCAGTTTCTGTCTGTTTCCCGTGATGGCACAAAGCTACTGAAGTAAGATGCTGCACCTGTCACTGAGACTCAGGAGAAAACCGCTGTTTTAGGGTTGCGCGGACGGCTGTTACGGAATAGAAGAGAATTAAATAGCGTAAGATCTAAGGGATGCAGATGGGCGGGGTCAGGTTTGTCCAGTGTTAGTTTGCGACCGGTCGCCAACTGGATCGGGTCTGCCCCTATATTAATTGCCTGTCCGGCGGTTAACTTGGCGAATGGTCTGGGGTGGAGCTCACAGTTGCAATGACATCCCCGGCAAGACTGTTTGGACTCCTTCCCGTGGTTGCCGCCCGTTAACTGCCTGATTCTGCCGTAGGAAGCAGGTAGAACCAAAACAAACAGTCGCATCCTGGAACATCAGCTACCCTCCCATCCCATTTATCCCGTACAACCAGCTGCAGGCGATGACGTGGCCTGTCGCCGCGGGCTTCATATCCGAAATAATAGGATATGAAGTGGTAGAATGCCACCTGCGTGTTTGTGCCGTGCGCGGGGACCCGTACGGATGGAGAACGAGATCCTGGTAGGTTGAGCTTGACGGGGGTCGTCGCCCTCAGAAGGCAACACGCCACTTTGGCTCGGGATTCATCTCACACGGGCGGTCGGGACCTAGCCAGTCACGATCAATCGGCTGTCGTATCCAGTAGACTGGATGCGGGCGAGGGTTCTGGGGTGCGGAGGTCGGTAGTCGGCGAGGCACAAACCCAATGCAGTCCACAACAAGCTGCTGCGGGGGAGGCAACGTGCGGACTCATCTGGCAGCCCACTTTGGAACCCTATATCCTGCTGGTAGCCCTGGTGGGTCAAACCATCCCCAGTTGAGGGCTCCGTGGAGGGTGGGGAGCCAGCGGGACGAAGAACAACCGAGGATTCATGGACTCCAAAAGTTGTTGTACGAAGAGTAGGGAGGCCGGACCCGTAGGGGATGAGGCAAAAAAAGACTGTGGAAAGGTGCGACGTGTCCCTGTCACTGACAGAGACGCGGGAGCCGGACCCAGTTCTAAAAAGGGACCCGTTGGGTTCACTAAGGCGCGTGGCACTGGTGTCAAGGCGCATCGAACGAAGGGCGAAAAGTGCGGTGGCGCTGCTCCCCCAAAAGGTACAGCCCGACCTCTTCCCGAAGGGTCGAAGAGAGGGCGCACAGTTCCCCCTGCAAAGGGGTCGACCTGTGTCGTTGCCGGTAAGGGGAAACGCGTAACTGCGCCTAGTAGCAGGAAGGCGGTGGCCCCACCACAACCAAATCCGGTTCAGCCGAATCCGGCCTCTGGGGAGGGAGCGCAAACACCTACGGGTACGAGCGCGCCTTCCTACGAGGGTTGGACGAAGATGAGCAGGAGGAGGAAGAGGAGGGCGAAGGAAATCCTGAGAGCGTTGGGACCCCTGGAAGACAGCTCGTCTGAAGGTGGAACCCCGGCAGCGCCCACAGGAAATCCTGCACCGCAAAAAAGGCCACTGGCGACAACTGGCGGACCTTCTCAATCTGCTAGAGACTCCAAAAGGACGAAGGTGGCGGAGTCGTATGCGGAGATTTTGGCGGGTGAGAGGGCTGCCATTGTCCCGGTGGACTTTCCGGCCGAACGAGTCCTGATGGGGCATGTCGGGGCCATACAGGAGGCTGTGATCACACGCCTGCTGGATGCCCCCGACCCGCTTCCACAGTTGACCTTCGGCAACATCGTGGGAGGGGCACTGCATGTTGGCTGCAATAACGCAGAGTCCTTTGCATGGCTCAGCTCAGCAATTGGGGAGGGTGAAATTGCTGGGATGAGCCTGAAAGTCGTGTACGCCAGGGATCTTCCGAAGCCGGTCAAAATGGCATGGAAGACGAAGATCGTTGGAGTACAGGACAGCAGGACGCTGCTGCGGCTGCTGCAGCGCTTCAACCCGAGGCTGCATACGGAGCAGTGGAAAGTGGTTGACACCATAGTGGCGGAAGCCAGCGCCCGGCGCATCATATTGATGGACCGGGAGTCGGCTGAAGTCATTAAGGAAGCCGGCTACTGTCTACACTCTGGGATCGACGTCAGCTCCTTCAAGCTTCTGGATGACGCGGAGAAGACGCTTGGAGGGGGTGGCGACGATCAGAGTACTGCTCGCGGCAAAGCCAAAGCTAACCCTGGGATAGCTGGTGCTGCTGCCGATGGTGTTGAGGTGAACCCTGAGCACGCCAAGGAAGCTCCCGGTGATGCCAAAGTGGCTCCCGGTGACACCGAGGCTAGTTCTGGTGTAGCCGAGATACACTCGGTTGGTGCCCAGGCGGTCCCAGGCGAAGCTGAGGTGGGGGCGGCGGTGGTGATGGAGGTAGAGGATGTGGGGTCGGACAGTGGGGCTGACGGGGTGCGTGGGGTCGGGGGATCTTCTGTGACCTCGTCTCAGATTTCCCTGGCTGATCTGCGCGCTCTGTCAGAGCTATATCTGGACGGACCCACATCCCCTGCATCTCAAGAGGAGCCGCAGGAAAGGGCTGCTGACCTCAGCATGCCCAAGAAAAATTAAGAGGCCCAACATGGATGGTCTAAGGTGCGTACAAATTAATTTACAACACAATAAGGCTGCTACTGCAATTTTAGCAAAACAGTTAAAAAGTGAGCAATTCGATATCGCCTTGATACAAGAACCTTATGTATATAAAGGAGAAATAAGAGGCTTAGGCGGAACGGGAGGCATATTATTTCACTCCTGTTCCGAAAATAACGATATGAGGACGTGCATATATGTCAGAAACGGCATCAATGCCATGCCCTTGAATGCTTTCTGTTCCAGGGATCTTACAACCATCAAGATCCTAGGGAGGGGGGAAGGTAAGGCCCTTATTTTCTCATCTGCCTACCTTCCCTATGAAGCGACGGACCCGATCACACCACTACTCCGGAGTCTTGTCGAGAACAGCAGCAAGGCGAACACCGGCCTAATTATTGGCTGTGACGCTAATGCTCACCATGTCATCTGGGGGAGCTCGGACGTCAACAAAAGAGGAGAGAAGTTACTGGATTTTCTGGTGAGCTCTTCTTTACAAATTATGAATAAAGGCAATGACCCAACATTTGTTAACGCAAAAAGAGGTGAGGTTATTGATGTGACGTTGGCTACTAACAATATATGTAGGAACATTACGAAATGGCATGTATCCAATGAAACAACTTTATCGGATCACAGGTATATATGCTTTAGGTACAGAATTAACGAACCAATAAAAACTGTGCTTAAAAGGAACCCTAGGAACACGGACTGGTTGTCTTTTAAGAAAGATCTAAAAGTGGAACTAGGTGACCCTAAAGGTAAGCTCAATTCTATAATAGACATCGAGTTTGAAGCGGACAACATAGTCCGAGCCATCAATAATGCTTGGACTAATAACTGCCCGGAAAAAAAGACTGGGGCAAAGAAAGTCCCATGGTGGAACCCTGATATCGCGAGACTCAGGAAAGAAACCAGGGCGATCTTCAATGATGCAAAGGCTTCAAAAAACTTTGAGACCTATGCAAAAAAGCTCACAGAATACAATAAAGCTGTGAGAAAAGCAAAAAGGAAAGCATGGAAAGACCACTGCGACCAAATAGGTTCAATACCAGAAGGAATGAGGCTCACGAAGGCTCTAGCTACAACCAGATCGGTCCCATTAACTACCATAAAGGGGAAAGATGGGAACGTGACGGAGACAGGCATAGAGACACTAAAAATAATGTATGAGACACATTTCCCAGGCTCTATTATACATCAGAGCAGAACCGATAGTAACTCAATCAGTGCTGCTGAACAAGTGGGCACTACCACAAGGCACAATTGGGATACTGCCAAAAAAGTAGTAGATCACGATAAGTTAAAGTGGGCTTTGTCCACCTTTCGCCCTTATAAAACACCAGGACCAGATGGTGTTTATCCAGTTCTACTACAAGAAGGAGCTAATGTACTTATACCACATCTTAGTAGATTGTACAGAGCATGCCTAGCCTTCGGACACGTACCGCGTGTGTGGAGACAAGTTAAGGTAATCTACCTTCCAAAACCTGGTAAGGCAGATTATAATGATGCCAAATCATATAGGCCAATAAGCCTGTCATCATTCTTCCTGAAAACATTGGAAAAATTGGTTGACAGATACATAAGGGACGGACCGCTAAAACGGCATCCACTGCATAAAATGCAATGCGCCTACCAACCGGGGAAGTCGACAGAATCAGCGATACACCTGGTAGTAAGCAAAGCGGAACAGGCAATAGAGAATAAAGAGCTCTGCCTGGCTGCGTTTCTGGACGTGGAAGGAGCATTTGATCGTACAACGTATCATGCCATCAAAACTGCTGCGGATAGACATGGCATTGAACCCACTATCTGCAGATGGATGGAAAGAATGCTCAACAGCAGACTGATAACTTCAACCTTGCTAGGAGAAGAATTATCAGCCACAGCCACAAAAGGATGCCCTCAAGGAGGGGTTTTATCGCCCACGCTATGGAGCTTGGTGATAAACTCGCTACTAGAGGATCTCAACACAGGCCCAGTACAAACAGTGGGTTATGCAGATGACCTAGTAATACTTGTCAATGGGAAATTCCCAAACACAGTATCGGGAATCATGAACGTAGCTCTAAACAAAGTAGAGAGGTGGTGCAAAGAATATCACCTCTCCATAAATCCGAGCAAAACGGTGGTAATACCATTTACCAGAAAAAGGGACCTAAAAAGCATACAGACTTTAAGAATGTATGACAGGGAACTAAGACTTTCCAATGAAGTAAAATATCTTGGAATAATCCTTGATAAAGGACTTAACTGGAAAAAACAGGTGGAATACACAGTGACCAAAGCGACGAGAGTTTTTGGCATGTGTAGATCCGCATATGGAAAAACATGGGGACTGAACCCAAAAGTACTGAGATGGATCTACACCATAATGGTGAGACCCATCATACTGTATGGGTGCCTCGCCTGGTGGCCTAGGGCACAACTAAGCACATGTAGGAATCTACTGGCAAAAATCCAGAGAATGGCCTGCATGGCTATCACAGGGGCGTTCAAAACAACGCCGACAGCAGCAATGGAAGTCTTACTGGACTTACCACCACTGCATATTGCTATAGAATCCGAAGCGCGGAAGTCGTTGCACAGAATGAAAATGTACGGCCTGTGGAACGATTCCGCTCCAAGGACAAAGCACACTAAAATGGAACAAAACGAATACCTTGATAGTATAATGGCGATGGGTTGCGACAAAATGCAACCAAAGTACATATTCCGAAGGAACTTCAAGGTTCATGTTCCCACAAGGGCTGAATGGGCAGAAGGACTGACACTGCCGGAAGGCAGTGAAAATTCATGGTACACGGATGGATCTAAAATGAAATCCGGTACAGGAGCCGGCATTCATGCCAAGGACTTTAACAGTAGCGTAAGCATGGGAAATTATGCAACTGTCTTTCAAGCAGAGACGTATGCAATTATCGCCTGTGCACAGGAGAATATAGATAGGAAGGTAAGGGAAAAAACCATCTATATACTCAGTGACAGTCAAGCAGCCCTAAAGGCGCTCACATCGCCAAAGGTTGACTCAAGACTGATCTATAATGGAGTACAAGCACTAAACAAGCTTGGCAGACGCAATAGAGTGAGACTGGTTTGGATCCCAGGACACAAAGGCTTCATCGGAAATGAAAAAGCAGATGAGCTAGCAAGGGAAGGGTCAATGAACAAAAACATAGGGCCCGAGCCGTATGTGGGACTCTCACAGGGAACCATGAAGAATGCCATAAACGACCACACCAAACTTAAACACCAACAAGAGTGGAAAACACTGGAAGGTCTAAAGCATTCAAAACGATTCATCGAAAATGTCAGCACAAGCTGGACTAAAAAACTCTGGACACTCAGTAGGAAACAACTCCGACATATCGTCGGGGCATTCACAGGTCACTTCAATACTAAACACATACTAGTAAAGATGGGACTACAGGACAATGAAGTCTGTAGAATATGTGGCGAGGAAGACGAAACAATGGAACACATTATGTGTGAATGTGACGCCCTCGCCAGATCAAGAATGAGACTCTTTGGCGACGGATACCCCGCACCAGGAGACTTTAAGGCACTACCGCTACGTCAAATCATCCAATTTATGGACGAGGTGATAAAGGCAATAGAGTAAGTGCGAAGGAGGGGTAATTACACAAAAGATCCCTACGGGTCGAAGTGTATCCGCAAGGACCCCTAACGATAAGATAAGATAAGATAAGATAAGGGTGCAGATCATAATGCCGAAGTGTGATATAACAATATTATTATTCAAAAAAGACCCAAAGTAAAATGTAACATATTCGGTCAAACGTACTTTCGGGATTTAAAGTTTCGGTCAAAAAGCATAATTAACGTTAAAATATTCGTATCTACTTTTAATTACCTGTAGGTTTTGTGTGATTTGGTATAATTATAATGTGTACCGCATCTAAGACCCTACCGTAAGTTTTTGGTTCTTTCGAATTGTGTCTTAAAAAATCTTAAAAAAGGGTGAACTCTAATAAGGACTTCCGCGAATTAACGCCTGAATTATGCAATTATTTGGTAGTAATCAATATTATAAATGAGCTCAGAATTGCTCAGCAAGCTATGGAGAGAGCTATGCTTGGGGTTTCTCTACGGGATCGAATCAGAATTGAGAAGATACGTAGAAGAACAAGGGTCACCGACATAGCCAAGCGAGTTAGCTCGTTGAAGTGGCAACGGGCAGGCCATATAGCACGGAGAACAGATGGTCGTTGGGGGCCGTAAGGTTCTCGAGTGGAGACCGCGGATCGGCAAGCGCAGCGTAGGACGTCCACCAACGAGATGGACGGATGACCTGGTTAAATTCGCGGGTTCATGGTGGATGCAAGCCGCTTCCAACCGAAGCAACTGGAGGTCTATGGGAGAGGCCTATGTCCAACAGGGGACATCCTATGGTTGATATGATGATCATGATGATGAACCAATATTGGTCGATTTTGATGTCTTGATGATTCATTATACTCTTAGCGTCATGCGTGTCATGTGTTTATTATTAATTTGTTTTGATGAAAAGTGCAGATAAGGCCAAAAGTACGTCTCACTGGTTCAGTTATAACCTGTTCACTTTAGCCTTGAAGAGTCCTAAGTCGTACTCGTATCTATCTGGAAATACAGACGAAGCGAATATCATTCTTCAGCTGTGCTTTGTAACCATCATCATCATCATCAGCCGGAAGACGTCCACTGCTGATCAAAGGCCTTCTTTTTGGAACGCCACAATGAACGACCACTCGCCACTTGTATCCACCGGTTTCCCGTAACTCTCACGATGTCGTCATTCCACCTGGTGAGAGGCCTGCCAACGCTTCGTCTTCCGGTGTTTGTAAGAATCACGGGTCCTAATATGCTAAAGCAAGCTCTATCTTGACTGCATTTCCGTCACTCGCAGACACCCCTGATCTATGCACCATCTCGTACACATTTTATCTTGCGAAGTGCTCAGATAGACACGAAAAGAACTTCTAGAAAATTCATACCGCGATCGAATCAAAAAAGACTTAACTCTTACACCCTTCAAACGCATTTGACCATTTTGTTTGGCAGATAAGGTTGCTTTTTGCAATGTGCTGTTGTGGAGATAGGCGGTGATACTCGAATGTCTTGTTGAACGGAGTTGAAAATAAATGTATGGAGGTACATTAATCTGTGGAGACGCA
>NC_133475.1:21818293-21842782 GCF_025370935.1 Choristoneura fumiferana | reverse complement strand
TTATTATTATTATTATTTTTTATTCGACTGGATTGCAAACGAGCAAGTGGGTCTCCTGATGGTAAGAGATCACTACAGCCCATAAACATCTGCAACAGGCCTAAGATGGGATACCTCATGTGCCAGTAATTTCACCGGCTGTCTTACTCTCCACGCCGAAACACAACAGTCAAGCACTGCTGCTTCACGGCAGGATTAGTGAGCAAGATGGTGGTATTAGTATGGATGTACGGGTTCAGTGGGGAAAAAAAATTATGACACAATAATTATGGCAAACATTACATTATGACTTATCAAATTATGGCAGTCGAAAGGATCCCTAGAGATTCATGGGATTGTAGGTACAGCAGTGGACGTATTATCTAATATGATAATAATGATGATGAACAATTCTTAAAACTTTAAACCTATAATTTAGATCAACGTTTCTTCTTAACAGTCCAAAAACCGCACGAACCGCTCTATACAGTTCCCCGTCACGAATAATAACCGCGTTACCATATTTCCGCCGGCGTCGGGGTTATTTATTGGCTTAAAATTGTAGTCGCATACATTATGTATGACGGCCGTAATTACCCCATCCCCTGTGTCTTGTTCACAGTGCGTGACTAGCCTTAGACCCCAGACAAAATTCTAAGATAATTCCAAAGAAAATGGACTAAATAATGTTTTTGTTACCCATCTGCCTATTTAATTAAATAAAGACGGACCTTCGATAATTATATAGGCTGCATACAAAAAAACTAGTACTTAAATAGAACAGAAATATAAAATGTAATGTAAATACTGTAATGTAATGTAATGAAGCGATAAGGCCGCCTATTGCTTACCTTAGAAAATCCTCATGTAATATTTCTCTGTACTGTTTACTGTATTGGTGTGCAATAAAGAGTTATTGTATTGTATTGTATTGTATTGTAAATCAGCTTAAAAAATACTAAATTTCGCCAATATTAGCCAACGTTCTTTTTGTTTAGCACTTATTAAAAATATTCTGATCATAAATATAATTATCATATGCGATTGTTATTAGCAATCGACAAATATAATTATATTACTTAGTTTGGTACAAAACTTCCACAATACGCAGACATGATATATCATAGTTCTCTTTTAGCTATCGATACCAGCATACTTTGAAAAAGGCCTACGAATAAATCTGAAACATGTCGTGCAACCCCGACTACAAATACGTAAGTGACCAGTATATTCTATAATTTAATAAACCTATTTGGGCTTTATGATCCCATGGACAGGAGAACAAACATTCACAGAGCGAAGTCCTTCCATACATTATGCATGAACGGACGTAATTACCCCGGAAAACCCTGAGCCTGTTCAGAGTAGACGACTTATACAATGGATCTTTATTTTATAACTATTAACTATGAGGGGACAGGCTGGGATGATAAGAATTGACGATGATTCTAAGTCAGGGTTACTCAAAGTGGGGTACGCGATTCGACGGTAGGGGGTTCGCGACAAGGTTTACTTGACTCCAAAAACCACCAGGCTGCAAGACTAGCAAGATGATTAAGATTGGTTTTTGGAGTTGTATTTTTTATTTTTAGTTTCTCCAACAGCCAATTTTATTACTTTCTTTGGGGGGGGGGGGGGGGGTAAGGGGTTCGCTATCGTCTAGAAACTTTAACAGGGGTACTTGGAGTCATTAGTTTGATAAACCCTGTTCTAACTGAACTGATTAATATGGAAAGAAAATGGACGAAGAATTTTGAGGAGACGGTAGACTTCTTGAACTTATGCGCTATGTTATTCATCATCATTAATTGTTGGACATATAAAAAAAAACGGACGGACCCATTTCTTCCTGTGGATGTCGTAAAAGGCCTTTAAGGTATATGACCGTGGGTATTAACGCTCTCTATTACCGAGTACACTGAAAGTGTATGTAGTGAGCAACTGAAGTGGCAGTGCGCGTGGCACAATGCTCACAGGACCGATGGCCGATGGTCAGAATGTTCTCGAATGGCGTCCGCGGATCGGGAGGTGAGCTGGCGGTAGGCCTCCAACAAGATGGAGCGACGATCTGGTTAAGATTGCGAGATCGCGGTGGATGCGGAAAGCACAAGACCGGTCTCAGTGGAGAGCCTTGGGGGAGGCCCAGCAGTGGACATCTTTCGGCTGACATGATTACCGACAAGCTCCGAACTTCAGCACTGTCAAAACGGAAAAACACCACACTATTTTTCTAGAGCACCTCTTTCTTTGATATGTCAAATTTTGGCGTAAAATGCTTGTATATGGTTTTTATATGGATGTACTAGGTTTCCAAATGTGGCTGTCTTTCTTTATGCACAGTGCTGCAGATGTAACGTAGCGTCAGTCATAGTTGCTACGAGTAAATACATGAACTGTACCTTACCTGTTACAGAGTAACCGTCGTTTTCTTCGAAAGTCTAACTTTTAATTAAAAATAACTATGACTCTAAAAGTCTGTGAGTTTGTCTATCTGTTTGTCTGTTTCTCTCTCATTCTTACTTTTTTGAGTTGATTTTTTTTCAGTCACTGACAACCTAGTCTAATACAAAATTTACCTTTAAAATGTATCAATCACAACAAAAGATCTTTTACTTAGATTTTCTGTGGTGTCTGCGGCGTCACGAGGGTGTCTCACTGCGAACACACTCGCCTCGATGACACTTCACTTTGTTGACGGCTCGTGATTAATTCATGGGGGCCGTCTATCAAATATTCTTGCCTGTTGTTCGAGCTTTGTAATTGAGAGTAGTTTTTTATCATCGTCATGATCAGGGGAGAAATCCATACTTTGGGTATTTTCATTGCTCTTTAATAACTTTCAGATTTTTTTATGTGCCATAACCTATGATGTTTTCGTGGATTAGCGATAATGAAAACCAATTCGTAGTTCTACTGGAGCTCTCCTTGACAATTGACCACGGATCGGTTTGAAACGGCATACATTGAGTATTATAAAAATAATGAAATCGTTATTTCTGGAAGTAGGCTGCAAAGGCCTCTTTTTAATACCACCTGCGCTGTCGGAAAGACCACCATTGCGAATAAGGATGCGCTACAAGAAACTTGGCAAAAATATTTTTTTTGAAAAGAATATTATAGATGCAATTATCTTGACTATGAAAGCTAACATATTTATATACAGGGATCAATGGGGTCACTTACTTTAGAACCTAAGTCTAAACATCTTAACTATAGCTATCTACATTCAATGGAAGTGTAAAATGCTTACACGCACCTTCAAATATGAAAATAATGTAAATATATACATACATAACACGCGAGTGACCCGTGTACATTATTTAAATTATTATGTTTGTGTCTCACAGTAATCATAATTCAAACAAAATTTAATATATATATATAAATTTAATATGTTACTCGTGTTCACAAACCAAAAACATTTGTTGCACTGTGCCCTGAAAAACTAACACAATCCCGTACAAGACTCCCGTGCCGCGATTATGCTCGCTATTAACCTGTCGTGCTACCAGTTTAATTCAATTAGCACGTAGTGCATTGTCTCCCTCTAACAACGACTAATTGCTATTCGGTATCTCGTTCCCGCACGTAATCTGCCTTGTGGTGACCCGTGGTAACCATTGACACAGATGAAAACAGACAACACACTTGTAATAAAAGCTGCAATATAATTAAGTGTGGTAAAGCCATCATGTTTCCGATGTATTACAATTTGAAATTGAAATGAGCCGTTTATATTTCAATATTAATTAATAAAGTTGCATTTTATCTGCATCTACCAAATTAGCATCAAACCCCTTTTTATTTGTAATGAAAAGGGTATTATTATTAATGGCATAAGCTATTAATTGATAGCTTTGCGACCTTATTTGTACACATTATACGTCACACTGTCAGAGCTTGTGCAACAATGTAATTGCGTCAATCCTTATGCAGCTTTCAATTAACAATATAGTCTCTGCGAAGTGAGTAATTTTACCTGACTACGGCGAAGCAAGTGGAAGGATGTAGTCTCTGCCTACCCCGTTGGGAAAGAGGCGTGATTTTATGTATGTATGTATGTATGTACGGCGAAGCCCAAAAAAAGGGTTATGGTTTTGACCTCAATGTATGTTCACCCATAACTACTTAACGGCTGAACCAATTTTGATAGGTACATCATCTAGACACGCGGTACAGTGTCAAGCCAAGTTCAAGCTAACAGAACTGGCAAGAAGCACCGTGTGTACATTTATTAGATTTATCTGAATAACGACAGTGTACATAAAGTCGTAAACAATCAAAATAGCGGATTTACGTGCTATAGCGCGGACTGAAGATTTCATTTCAATATTCTTTAGTGGATATCAAGTTAACGACAGTATTTTAAAGAATTAATAAAAAAACACTGAAATTATTTATTGATTTTCTTATAAATACAAACTCAGTCAGGATCCATTAAATATCTTGATTGGCTCAAAAAATCCCTGTAACGGGACCCGACTGTTGAACTTGCTATACTATCACGGTCTTCAGTGTTCAAAACGACTACACTGGTTTTTTTGTATTTAGTTTCTCTTAAAAAAAAACACGCAGTCCAGTTTTTTTTAACTTGTTTAATGGAAGACAATAATAAATTTTATCAAAGAGATACCGTCACTATCTTTGGAAATGTCTCATTTTTGAGGTCAAATACTTCAATGTGGTGTGGTAACAATATTGCATAAAAATCTTTGCAAATGTAAATTATAAAAAAAAAAACAGTGTTTTTTAAATTATTTTTCCTTTTACTGTCGCACTCTATAATCAATTAAATTAATCATTCAATTCCTTTCTTAAACTGTACTTCATTTACAGTTCTTATTTTAAAATTAAGATTTTTAAAGTCACTGAGACTGAGTGGGTTTCAATTACAAGGCAGCGTTTACCTACCCTCCGACTGAAACATCTGTCACCAATACCTTCCGTTTGCGGTTTGGCGGTTCCCATTGTTTGCGACCGACGGTCGGATAAACTTGTCGGTCGAGTACATTTGTCGTGCCCTGTTAAACTTTGTCGCTGATTTGAGATATTTATAGGGCTTGACTTTGGGAATTGTTGAATAACGAAATATGTCAGGCAGTTAGTGTTGGATGTCAGGTGACTACATATTTACTTTACATATTGACTTAGTGCGATGAGTAGGCATTGAGTTGAGAGTTGTATGTGACGATCAATCAGAAAAGGGTCCTTGCAGTTTCTAGTTTCGGAGATATTGGCGTTTATGTAAAATCCTTTGAAATTATATTTTTTTTTTGTTTAAGCCAAATCACGTCTAAGGGCAACATATTCATATTTAATTTACGAACGGATAGCTAAGTGGTTTAGAGTATCTATCTGACTTTGCAGTTTGAGGTCTGAGATTCCTATATTTAATATACATATATATATTTAAATGTGTACTCGTATTTATCTATAGGTATAAGTATGATTTTCCGCTGCTTAGTACACATAGTCCACTATATAAGTAGTTTACTAGTACTTAATTTGGGACTAAGTTAATTGGTGTCAATCCTTCCATGATATTTATTTATTTAATTTCTTTTTCGTCTTATAAATTAATTATAATGTCTCTGTTAAAGATATGTAATACCAAAGTATTAAACTAGTCCAATAGTAAAGTGAAAGTGTTATTCTTATTATTAGTAATCTCTTTTGAAAAATTTAAAACTTTAAAAACTCCCTTTTATTCATGCACAACTCGTCAACGTCAACTTCTCTTTTCAAATCTAATTTTTTATACAATAACCGTCAAATTTCTGTATACCCTAATCCAATGTCGCCAACCCAACGTCATTAAGGGTAGTACGTTATCCAAAACTACCCTTTAATTACCCTCAACCAATAGAGTCCACTGTAGATTTATGGCAGTAATAGGTGACAATATGCCCCGGATCCTGGCTGCAATTTATTAGGATAGTCTACGACTAAATTAAAGGGACAGCCCTTAACTGCTTTTATATTTGACCAAAAGTAGGATACGGAAGGTTCAGATATTCCATGAAGTATTTAATCTGTCTAACTTATACCTACCTTTAAACGAGCAATTCGTGTATATATGTTTCGGGGATCGCGGGAACAGCTCCAACGCTCCAAATTTGGTATGTGGGGGTTTCCGGGGATGACAGATCGATCTAGCTTGGTCTTATCTCTGGGAAAACGCTTCTTATCAGTTTTAGCCCGAATAAAGCTCGGTCGCCCAGGTATGAGATTATAGTATAGTGTGTGTTGAAAAATATTACATCTCGTGAAGATCAAGACAGTCATTTGAAATAATTATGTCAACATCATTATCATCAGCCTGAAGACGTTCACTGCTGAACAAAGGCCTCGCCCTTAGAATGCGCACGATAACTCGTCACTTGCATCCACGGGTTGCTGTACACCATCACCGTCATTCTGCTTCTCAAGCCGCGATAACCAAAGGCTACTAGAAACGCGGAGAAGCTTAAAGTTCCATCTTACAGGCTGGTTAAACCCAAAAAGTTGTTTCTGGGACATTCCGTACGTTGTTCTTATGACTAAGGCAGTTGTCTCACCGCCAGCGAGGAAACGATTGGCTATCGACTATTTTCTCGCTCAAGAAACGAACAAAAGATATAAGATCCTGTGTGAGTAGAAGAGACACATATATTAATAGTTGATCGCTGGCTGTTCACACCGTCGGCGAGAGCTCGCTCTTACATCTTTTGTCGCAGCGACAAGAGCTATAAAACTCGTTCAGCGATGTCAGCTTGGCGGCCGCGTCGCACTCGAACACTCGCTTACAGTCGAGCGACAAAACTACACTCGCTTCTCGCTGCTCACCCACTCGTTTCTAGTTACTCGCTCTACTCGCTTCTCGCTCATCGTCGGCGGTGGGACAAGTGCCAAAATCCCAAAAGTATTACCGGTCAAACAGATACAAAATTCAATTAATTTTCAAGAAGACATGTCATGTTGACATCTGAGACCTGTTATAATATTTAATGATTATAATCATGGACGGGAATGTTTGGAAATAATTTTGATCCACATGGACGATCCTTTACTATTTTTACTTTTTTTTTTTACTTTCACTTTTGTGTTAAATACCTTTGATGAAAATCAGTAAATGATATTGTTAAAAAATAAAAATAGCTTAGTTTTTTGCCGTTTTTTTCTCAACGGAGACTGACTTCAAATTTCGTCTAGCTGTCACAAGTCTGGCACACAAACATTCGCAAAAAATCACATTTATAATATAAGCAGGATTATTACTCAAATGCAGTCTGTTCTAGCCAAATCTCAACACTACTTGTGCATTTAACATCCCGATATTATTGCGGTGGGCGATTTAGGGGTGCCCGGAACCGCGCCGAATTACAGGGCTCGGTATTACTCCCGGATTTGCCCACAGCTTTCAGCCGGCCGAGCCATCGAAACTAATGCTAGAGGGAAAATTCAGTCGTCATCATCATCAGCCTATCTCAGCCCACTGCTGGAGATAGGCCTCCCCAAATGCACGCCACTGAGCACGATCCTCGGCCACTGTCATCCAGTTCTTGCCAGCCACCTTGCGAAGATCATCGCTCCACCTTGACTGAGGGCGTCCCACGCCACGCTTGCCGACCCACGGTCTCCACTCAAGAACTGTGAATGAGAATAATGAAAGTGTTTATGATAATGATGATGATCATAGTTATGTTAAATATCAGATAAATTATAGTTACTTATTGGCTCTTTGAAAATTAAAAAGCTACCAAAAAGTTCATACATTATTCGAGATTATCATACAAATATGGCATTTATGAAACTTTATACCAAGTTTTATGGCAAATGGGATCGCGTAGGCTTAACCAGTTTAGACTAGGGTGAGTAATGGTTTATTTAGCTGCAGCTTAGTTTTAAACGATGATTCATTTTAACTGCCAGTTTGGTGTACCATCGGGTGGTTACATTAGAGATGACTTTTATGCATGTATTCATGGACTAATTAATTGTAATTTATCGCTAATATCAAAGGCTTAAGTGCTTAAAAGTTAATTATTGATTGCTAAATTAAACATTTATCGTACCTAACAGTTAATAATTTAGAATTGACTTACTACCAAATGCTGACAGGAGATGGTATTGTTAGAAACCTCTTCTATACATAAAGATTTTATTTGTTTGCAGAAAGAATATGAAGAATACACCGTGTACCGTTTCATCTTCTCGTGGATATCACAAAAGGCATCTAAGTGGCCTGCTGGGAGAGTGGGCACCAGCGTTTCCTTCGACCACGAACTCCAGACTTTTGCAGTGTTCTTGCAGGCTTTATGCTGGCGCATGTATTTAGTAGAATTAAGATCTTTTATACTACGTAATTGCGATTTACCATATAACTATGACAAAAGCATCACGGCGTGGAAGCCAAGGGGACGCCAACACACTATTTTCCGGAAATAGTCGTCATAAATAAAAATAAATATCATGGGACATGGGATAAACACCAATTGACCTAGTCTTAAACTAAGCAAAGCTTGTACTATGGATACTAGGCAACGGATAAACATACTTAAATAGATAATTACATACTTAAATATATATTAAACCCAAGAACAAACAATCGTATTATTCATACAAATATCCGGCTGGGAATCGAACCCAAGACTTCAAGCAACGTAGTCAGGTTCGCTAACCACTAAGCCATCCGGTCGTCTCATGAAGGTTCAGAATCCACGATCACGATCTCTGTCAAGAGAGTAGCGAATTAAAAGGATGAAAAACACGAGACAGGTACACAAAATACAAATAGACAATAAGCTTGGAACCTAATCTCAATAGGTGTACCAAAGTACCAACCTTTTGCACACAAACGAGGAAAGACCCAGTAACCTTCTGTATGTTATTTTTTGTGTTCATAAACTGTGAGCATTTTCCTCTATTTACCTTCATTAAAGCCAAAAAATCTCGCGCGAGTATACCGCTAAGTCTAACAAAGGCAGATCTCGCAAGCTAGTTAAATTCAAACTACCTAGCAACCTAACTACACGCCTGTTCGTCGGGGCAAAAATATACTTCAGACAACGAGGATAGTAAAAACCAGGGTTGCCATTATGTGAGGATTTTTTTCAACGGAAAAAGTTTTTTTTTGTTATTGTGTTTCAATTGGATGTAAATACAAATAAGACAGCCAGAGAACTGGAAGTGAAATTCGTATGTTGAATTTACCTACATTCATTATATTCATAAAAACTCACTAATGAAAGTTCGACTCAAACCCACGCTCTGCCGCATGAAAGGTCATCATAAGTCAAACAAGACTACTGGGCTACCATGGATTTTTTATACCTACGCAATTTACCATATAAAACCCGAGAACTATTAAAAGCCATCAAATTACGTGAAGTTGGATACGTGGGCCACTTAATTAGAAATACCCGATATCAACTCCTGCAATTTCTAATGATGAACAAAGTTGAGGGAAAGAAGCGTGCTGGAAGAAGAAAGAAGTCCTGGCTTGGCAACATACGCGAATGGACAGGAATAGCCAGCGTTGAAGAGCTATTTCGCTTGGCTAGAGACCGGAAACAGTTCGCAGAGCTGACGGTAGACCTCTAGTAATGGAGAGCCATAAGAAGAAGAATTACCATATACATTTACTCGTGTTACGCAACTAATTTCATACTACTACTACTACTACTCAGAATTACATAGTGTTGGTGCTAACTAAAACCTAAGCACACCACAGAGCAATAAACATCTGGTCTTATTTAATCAATTACTGCAGTAAATAAAGCTAATGAACACATTTGAATATTGAGACACTCAGAATAATATTACCTACCTTAATAATTAAGGCTTAATTGGACAAACTATTTATTTATACTTAATTGATTACTTTCCCAATCAGTATCTGCTAATTTATTCAACAAATACATTGACAACCCTAGTCAAAACATTTGTAGTAAAAATACGTCTGTGCCTCGTTTCTATGCAAATGTTATTGGCTTATTCGTTTAATCCACGCGTTTCCCGGTCCAAACTGCTTGTATCTGCTTTAAACCGGATTAGGGATGCTAAACTCGACTCGAAAATTACAGAGTCGCGGTAAAGGGGTAATGTTAATGGTTACGTAACAGTTTTTAGGTGTAAATGGAGGGTATAATTGTGTTGCATGAATTCTAATTTCTGGGTTTAGGAATAAAGTTAAAACCCTATTAATAAATTTAACTCAAAATCAGCTGTAGGTCCAGTACTGCATTAAAATTTCAAGGACAAAATATTACACAACATATTTTATGCTGAATATGAATATGAATATAAAGGCGTTACAAACTCCGAAATAAATTTAATTTGCATTTAAACTAATCTTTGCCTATTTCTCTATTTGCATGTTTTTAATTTGTTCAGGTTTGGTGAACTAAACTAATTTATACAATTGTGTATTTTATACAGTATTTGCCTTAGTAATTTCGAGTGCATAAATATGGATTTATCTAACCGTTTAATAATAATATGTACCACACACTGTTATTCCGACGTAATTAGGCCGTAATAACATATTTTGAGTGATTCGAATAAATAATATTTTTGCACTTGACTGTACATTATCTTACGTAGTGTCATTTATCTATCTTTACTTATAAATCGGTGTAGCCGTGGTGGCCTAGTGGTTTGACCTATCGCCTCTCAAGCAGAGGGTCGTGGGTTCAAACCCCGGCTCGCACCTCTGAGTTTTTCGAAATTCATGTGCGGAATTACATTTAAAATTTACCACGAGCTTTGCGGTCAAGGAAAACATCGTGAGGAAACCTGCACAAAGCTGCGAAGCAATTCAATCGTGCGTGTGAAGTTCCTAATCTGCACTGGGCCCGCGTGGGGACTATGGCCCAAGCCCTCTTGTTCTGAGAGGAGGCCTGTGCCCAGCAGTGGGACGTATATAGGCTGGGATGGATGGACTTATAAATCAGAACCGTGACATACTGATTGACCGACTAATATCTTGAGTATCATACAGCTGCATTAAGAAATTCGTTGCGAAATTATACAGGCATAACATATAACAAATACTAATCAGGAAAATCTTTATTTTTCCATACGGGTAAAGTCAAAGGCCAGAGATAGTTTATCACACTGTCTTAAGTCTTGCTTTTCTAGTAAGTGATGTAAATATCAGTTTCTGTCTGTTTCCCGTGATGGCACAAAGCTACTGAAGTAGATGCTGCACCTGTCACTGAGACTCAGGAGAAAACCGCTGTTTTAGGGTTGCGCAGGACGGATGTTACGGAATAGAAGAGAATTAAATAGCGTAAGATCTAAGGGATGCAGATCATAATGCCAAAAATGTATTATATCTACATTTGAAATAGGTACCGAAGTGTGAAATAACAATATTATTATTCAAAAAAGACCCAAAGTAAAATGTAACATATTCGGTCAAACGTACTTTCGGGATTTAAAGTTTCGGTCAAAAAAGCATAATTAACGTTAAAATATTCGTATCTACTTTTAATTATAGGTTTTGTGTGATTTGGTATAATTATAATGTGTACCGCATCTAAGACCCTACCGTAAGATTTTGGTTCTTTCGAAATGTGTCTTAATAAAATCTTAAAAAGGGGTGCACTCTAATAAGGACTTCCGCAAAGTAACGCCTGAATTATGCAATTATTTGGTAGTAATCAATATTATAAAAAAGCTCAGAATTGCTCAGCGAGCTATGGAGAGAGCTATGCTTGGGGCTTCAGAAATGAGGAGATACGTAGAAGAACAAGGGTCACCGACATAGCCAAGCGAGTTAGCTCGTTGAAGTGGCAACGGGCAGGCCATATAGCACGGAGAACAGATGGTCGTTGGGGCCGTAAGGTTCTCGAGTGGAGACCGCGGATCGGCAAGCGCAGCGTAGGACGTCCACCGACGAGATGGACGGATGACCTGGTTAAAGTCGCGGGTTCACGGTGAATGCAAGCTGCTTCCAACCGAGGCAACTGGAGGTCTATGGAAGAGGCCAATGTCCAACAGGGGACATCCTATGGTTGATATGATGATCATGATGATGAACCAATATTGGTCGATTTTGATGTCTTGATGATTCATTATACTCTTAGCGTCATGCGTGTCATGTGTTTATTATTAATTTGTTTTGATGAAAAGTGCAGATAAGGCCAAAAGTACGTCTCACTGGTTCAGTTATAACCTGTTCACTTTAGCCTTGAAGAGTCCTAAGTCGTACTCGTATCTATCTGGAAATACAGACGAAGCGAATATCATTCTTCAGCTGTGCTTTGTAACCATCATCATCATCATCAGCCGGAAGACGTCCACTGCTGATCAAAGGCCTTCTTTTTGGAACGCCACAATGAACGACAACTCGCCACTTGTATCCACCGGTTTCCCGTAACTCTCACGATGTCATCATTCCACCTGGTGAGAGGCCTGCCAACGCTTCGTCTTCAGGTGTTTGTAAGAATCACGGGTCCTAATATGCTAAAGCAAGCTCTATCTTGACTGCATTTCCGTCACTCGCAGACACCCCTGATCTATGCACCATCTCGTACACATTTTATCTTGCGAAGTGCTCAGATAGACACGAAAAGAACTTCTAGAAAATTCATACCGCGATCGAATCAAAAAAGACTTAACTCTCACACCCTTCAAACGCATTTGGACCATTTTGTTTGGCAGATAAGGTTGCTTTTTGCAATGTGCTGTTGTGGAGATAGGCGGTGATACTCGAATGTCTTGTTGAACGGAGTTGAAAATAAATGTATGGAGGTACATTAATCTGTGGAGACGCATCCTTTGTGGAATGAAATGGCGTGAAAATATTGCAGGTTATTTGTGGGTGTCCGTCTTTGTGACTCTCGAGCCCTCTATAAATATTGAGTTACTTTGTAACTAAGGTCTCGGTTTGAAAGGAATCTTTTCCTTTAGTGGTGGGAACAGTATTGGCCTGGTTGTTAAGTCTGAATGGATTTAGTAAGCTCGTCCAAAGACTATTATTTTAAGTATATTTTTATCTATATAAGCAAGTATGTTTATCTGTTGCCTAGTATCCATAGTACAAGCTTTACTTAGTTTGGGTCTAGGTCAATTGGTGTAAAGTGTCCTATGATATATATTTTTTTTGTATAAAATGTGGAACATTGTTGTAAAACAATTCACAATGTAATTGGATTTTGCCAATGGAAAAATTAGTAATCTGAAGATATCTTCTGACTTTAAAATCAGTAGTAAAATTTGAGAGATTCATAAATAAAGGGAATTACGAGTAGGCTCTCAACATTAATAAATTACTCTACAAGTACCTACCTATGGTAAGTAAAGCAATATAATAAGTGACAATATTGCCTTGCGTGCCTAAGGCGAATGCTAGACGAGCAATAAATATTTTGATCAATCAATTATGATCAATACTGATAGATTGATTTAATGCGGAATTTAGGAATATAGATTTTTGCGATAAATTATGAGCTGCGCTGGTCTCTTTTTCTGGTTTTTCTGTGCATCCATGTCTCAGTTTGTATTTTCGATATAATATATGAGATCATAAATCAATCAATATGATAAAATTGCCTTTATGTATCTCAAAGTTTTACAATTGTAATTGTTTGTTTTCTTTTGTACAATAAAAAAATTATATATGCACACATACATCCGTCAATACGCTATGTTACACAATCAGTAAATATCACAATAGGTAGGAACTTATATATAGCCTGCTTTTAACAATTACCATAGTCAAAAAAATTAAACGTGAAAAAAAAAACCTATGTAGTTAACTTTGTAATTTTTTTTCCACCAAATCTGCTACACCCAGATAAGAGTAACAAGCACTAAAAGTGTTCCTCGAACGCCATAAGTTCCAAAGAGGGGTTATTTCCCCCAGACCCGCTGAAATACGCTTGAAGCGCTGTCAGGTTCCGCGGTTTATGACGTCGTTACGCTAACATCGCCCGCGCCGCCAACTTATGTCTGCTGGTGGCAAAAATTCGAACTAAATTTGGTGGATGCTCCTTGACAATTTTACTTTTTTTTTATTCACTTTTAATAGTGGTACAGGCGATGCGTCGCTCTAAGAACAGAATGATAACCGTTAGCGAAGAAAGGTCCTCGAGTGGTTACCACGAGCCTGAAGAGGAGGAGATGGCAGGCCTCCTACTAGGTGGACTGATGACATCACGACAGATGCAAGTGGCGAGTTATCGTTCATTGTGGTGTTCGAAGTAGGAGGCCTTTGTACAATAGAGGAAGTCTTCCGGCTGATGACGATGGTGATGGCTTTTAATAGCTCGACCTGAATTATTTTTCTGATGGGCACAATAATAGGTACTAAAAGTGACGCAAAAGTTTTAGTAATTTTAGTTCGTTTTCATTTTAAGAATCTTTCCAAAAACCTTTCCGAGTCATTAATAAAGTAGATGACCAATGGCTGATTATTAAAGAATAACTTGCGTTAAACTTAAAGATAGTATTTCAGGTGCTACTGTAAAAAATTAACCGGATTTCAAATTTTACAGCAATAACTGCGCTATTTAAGATCTGTTCTGGGAAATCATATCAATACCAATAATAATAATAGAAACAACTGTATCTTACACTTTGTAGATTATGTAAAATGGCATCTATAAAATTTCAGATAGGACACATCGACGTTTAAGTCAGCAGTATATCGCGAGCAATCCACGCGCTAGTGGCGCCACCGAACAGATAACTTGGTACGCTCTAATGCGCTTTTTCCACCGCGGCTTTACCGCCAAATTTATTTGACAATTATTAACGTGGCTGGCACTAAGCGGGCATTACATCGCGCTCCATGTTTTTCTTGGGATGTTTTCGTACGTAACTCAGGGTGAAATGCCGACACGTGCAAACTATTAGCTTCCCAACTGCGGATTAGAAAATAATTCACCTCTCTGAATGTTATTATGGAGCGGAGTCGGATTTATTTTATTGCCGCATGAGATATATGCGAGTCTTTCGGGTTTAGTTGTAGTAGGGTTTGTTTATCGAGCTCCCGTTCGTAGGATTTTATGGCCTCCATGGACTGTTTCGCGTAAATCTTCTTTATGTACCATTCGGTGTAATTATTGCTTTATTCGCCTGAGCGACCCGCTGGATGTTATTGAATGTTCGTATAAAATATTATTGATCGAGCAATAAACTTGCTTTATGGCTTTTTTCTTTTTTATAACGGTCTCCTCGTAACTCACGGGGGCTATTTTTGGTGATGTTAGTTTAGCTTTTTACTTTGGGTGTTGTTTAGGTATTGAATAAACCGTGCGTATATTGCATGGGGAGATTATTCTTGGAGAATTATTAGTACAATACAACACCCAAAGTTATATTGATGTTAAATAACACAACTTGATATACTTTGTTATTTTTAACACGTTAAACGCTATAGGTACAATACCTACACATACGGGTCAAAACAAAAATCGAAACATACATTTCTGTTCACTCTACGCAGCAACAACAACAAGAATGTTTATAAAGTGAACTTTTTTCTTAAAATAATCTATTGTTCTCAGTATTAAAGAACTGCTAACATGGTTACCTTACCAATATAATGTTGAGCATGGCCATTTTTACTTCTTTTGGCACAATGTTTCTTTTCTTTCTTCTATGTAATATGTAAGATTATATAAGGTCGTTTGTTATTTTAAGCTGTATTTTTTTTCGTTTTATACCGAAGTTTAGTAAATAACTTTTTTTTCTTTTTTTAATTTATTTTCATATCAATGTGACCTCTGAAAAATGAAATGCCATTCGGTGACCAAAAATTGAGCCGCACACCGTCAGTGCAAACTTCTGAGGACTTTATCAAAACAGGTTCAAGTGTTAAAGATCCCTTTCCATTACCAATCAAATTTATCTGGCAGCCGTTTTTGCCATGCTAACGCATTAAACGCACTTTATTTTCAAAGTTCAAGTGATACTAAAGTGCAATACAGTAATATTGCAGCGATATGTGATCAAAGAGAGCGGGGAATTCGAAGTAGTCGCCTATCTCAATGGTTTTATGGAGAAATAACACAGATCGTTCATCATTCTATTTTCTGAGAATTGGCGGTTAAGATCAAATAAACATATTTATTATATAGTGCAAGTTGAAAAGCAATGCAAGTGTGTAACCCATTGCAATAAAAAAACTGGCCAAGAGCGTGTCGGACACGCTCAAAATAGGGTTCCGTAGCCATTAAGAAAAAATCAAGTAGTATTTTTTTAAGGAGTTCGTATTGTGTACGGAATCTTCCAAGTTTAGACCAGGTATATATTTTATACCTTAGGCTGCTATTTACTATTAAACTACTAATTATTCTGAAGCAATCTTAGCAATTATAATTTTCTTTGTAATTTTGTCATACTGACTAGGTACCATCCTGTTTTTTTTTTCAATTTTTTCCACCCGACAGTTAGATTTTGCACTTTAAAATTGAATATTTCTCAAACAGATCCCTGAATTGAAAATCGTATACAACGATACCCATCACTATAGGGTTAGTCAAGAAAAAAAAAACACCCCCATTTTTTACGTCTATAGGAGGTACCCTAAACATTTTTTTATTTATTTTTTCATTTTGTTGGCGTGGCTGATATGTATATTCATGCCAAATTACAGCTTTCTATTACTAACGGTCTCTGAGCTTAGCCGCGGACAGACAGACAGACAGACAGACGGACAAACGGACAGACATGGCGAAACTATAGGGTTATTGACTACGAAACCCTAAAAATACACTGGATAATTCCGGCATTCCGGCAGTACTCTGATCATGGTGATTTAATTCGTTTTTGAGTAAACATAAAAAAATAATTATAATATTAGGAGATATGTTAAGATACGATTAAGTATTTACTTTCTACGTACAATATCAATGTGAACCAGGTTTTATGAGTAAGTAGTTAATATTATTAACCTCTTTCATGTCCATTTAGGTATGGATTGCGCCGCTGTCAATATCGCCGCTGGTATATCTTTAAGCTGTCAAAAGTATATCATTTGACTGCAACCGGTTGCGCCTGGCTACCGATCATTTGATACTCCAGTACAGACAGCAGCTTATTCTACTTATACTAATAATTTCACTGTCCCAAAACAATATAAATTTTGTTAGTAAATATACTCTTAGGTACCATCAGCCAAATAAGTGGTCTATCAATTTTTAAACAAGTTCTTATCAAACGAATATGTAGCTAAAGTCGAACTTTCAAGTTGACAGACACGTCTATTGGCATTATTGTTTTATGACATGCAAACGATTATCAACTTTAGGGTGGTAGACCACATATTTTGCTGATGGTACATGAATAATTGGCATGTTATGAAATGTTTATAGTTTTTAATTCATGGTTTTACTTACTAATTTAATAGGTATTATTAAAATGTTGCGTGCTACAATATGGTGGAACTATTTATTAGTAATTTGCACTACTCACATGACAATTTGAACCAGCTGGAGTATGTTTTAGAAAAGTGAATAAATGAAAATCGAAATGAACTGCTTTTTTAAATCCCCGATGCAAAAAGAGAACGTTTGTAATTACTGTTAAGTTAGACCGCAATGTGTGTATGTGTCTGTCTGTTGTAGCATAGCTACTGAACGGGTGGTCCGATTGTAATGTGGTTTCCTAATGGAAGGCTAGTTTAATCGAAATGGTGAAAGTAAAGGCTATGCCTGTTTGTTACCTCTTTACGCATGATTCGCTGTAACGATATAGGTGAATTTTGATATCTCCATTTTTGACACTCCAGAGAGAATTATAGCATATTTATTAATCTTGATTTTTTTAAAGAATAATAATAGTTAAATTATTTCCCGAACGACATATATAATGTACATAACATAATACTTACATAAAAGTATCAGTGTTACATATTATTTTACAGGGATATTTTAACCACCGCATTTCGAAATTGTAGAGCCACGCGTCACTGCCCATAATTTAGCTGAGTGAGCATAAAACATACTCTTAAATAAATCCCTTCCCGAAAATATTGTAATTAAAAAACCAGAATAGCATCACACGGCCGAATCACAAACAAAGGCAAGTGGCTCAAAATCCCAGTGCAACTGTATACACCTGAGGCCGTATTTGCCTTACGTTTCTGACGCTCGCGATCGCAATCAAATGACAGACTTCGCATACAAAAACTGTCATTTGATTGCGATCGCGAGCGTCAGAAGCCTTAGGCAATACGGCCTCTGTATACATAGAATACTCTGTATAATATAGAAGACTTACTTACAGTTTATGAAAACATTAAAACTAAGTGTGTTTGAAACGGTCGCTGACTCAGCATTATGCTGAAGCGTTAAACGCCTGCAGCGCTGATTTTCTGCCAGAACCGTCTGTGACTCACGGAACGATACACAAATATAATAAATAAATAAACCACTTATCTATACATACACAAAAAATGAAACACAAATATGTAGTCTCCATGGGTCAAAATCGGATTGAAATGAACTTTTCTGTTGACGCTACGCTGTTGCGCGGCGGCTACCGGATAGCACTTAACGGATCGCCGTCGCGTCGCCGTAACGCTATCGTAATCGTAATGAATGTTATAAACGATCGCCTTTTATCTCTTTATCGCCTCCTGTCCAGCGCCTTTTTAATTTTATCGCTTTCGAAACGCGAACGACATAATCGATTATACGTAATTTGAAGTTAGACTGTTAATTTGGTGGGACAGTAGGTGTAGTTTTGTATTGAGGACATGTAGGACAAGTGTAATCAGCCATTGAACGTCCACTGCTGTGTCTACTGACATAGGCCTCCCTTATAGGCCTCCAGTTGCATCGGTTGGAAGCGGGCTGCATCCACCGTGAATTAAAAACAAGTCATGCATCTATACAAGTATTGTATTGTTCAAATATACATATACAAATATTCTTCATTGATCACCAAAAGCACTATCTCATTGATGGACGGGTTACGCTGCGATTGCCGATCCGCGGTTTACATTTGAAAACTTTTTGGCCCCAATGACAAGTGCAATATAAATTCCTTTTTTTTTTTTTTTTTAGGTTTGCGTACTTCAAAAGGAAAAACGGAACTTTAGGATCGCTTTGTTCTCCTGAAAAAAAATGAAGCAGTCAAACTGCGGGAGTGGCTGCCCGTGATGACACACGAACCTTTAACTGATAATAATATGACAAAAAGACAGATGCACAGGAAAAACCAGAAAAGAGACCAGCGCTGGAAATCGAACCCAGGTCCTCAGCATTCCGTGCTATAACCCCTACCCCACCGCTTTTTCAAAACAAACTCTAAGGCCGTCTTGCAGGAAAAAATAAATCTAGATTTAGTAGTTAATCCAGGCTTAAGGTTGACAGTTCCATACAATTTGACACTACTAAACTGAGCTTAACGCTAACTCGAGATTTATGTGTTTACTGCAAGTGGGCCTTAGACATTTACTTATTGCGTTGCCATCGTAACAAGAATCTTGTAAGTAAACGATTGCATTATAATTAAATTTCAAAAATTGCACGGGCGTATTATACAATAGTTCAGTTAAGACGGCATTAAGCTATTTCTAATGCGGGCGAAGCCGCGGGTTAAGGCTAGTCCGATTATAATTATACTTTTAAATAAGCATCGACCGAATCACTGTTGAAGCTCGACGGCGATGGCCACCGGCTGCCACAGCCGTCGGTAGCGATACGAACCACAAAGCATGCATTATCTTGATAGGCTGTCACTCAATCTCCCATCAACTCATTCTTTCCACACCACTTTATAACCACAGCTCAAGCTCCATAATCCATTGAAAAGCAATTCTTATTCCACAGTAAGTAAAGCGACGATTATTTTCAACAGCGCTTGATTATATCGATTGTAAGAAGACAATCGATGCGTTTGATTGACAGATAAAAGAACTCGATGCGTCGGCTTTGTCCGTAGATTGATTATTACTGTCTTGTAATTGGTAAGAAGTTTGCTGGTAGCATTGTTATGGCATGTCATTCTGCTCGAGTTACAGAGTAAAATAACTAACTGTACTATGTGTGTGCATGTACTAGATTGCGCCTGTGGTTTCGCTTCTATTCACGAATATTCTATCTCATTTTCCACGTCTAAGTAGGTAGGCAAGACCGCCTAACTATTGCTTACCTTGGAAAACTTCTATCATTTTCCACCATAGCTGATACGATCGCGTGGGTTAATTAAATTTTAATTTGACATGGATTGCTACCATCAGCCAAATAAGAGCCATATAAGTGATCTATCAAATTTTAAACAAGTTCCTATCAAATTAAATATGTCTCTAAAGTCGAACTTTCAAGTTGACAGAGACACGTCTATTGGCATTATTGTTTTACTTATGACATGCAAACGATTATCAAGTTTAGGATGGTAGCTGGTAGACCACATTTTTGGCTAACAGTACATAAGGTCCATTGTCGTAACTCATTTTCATACTCGGCTGGGTTTGAAGGTATGTACTATGTGCCTGTGTTTTGTGCACTCTAAATAAATAAATAAATAATTAATTTCTGGGCGTTATAATGCAATAAAAAATTTCTCCCTCTTAAATTTTATGCCCAAAAAGAATTTATTAAGTATTAAAATTTACGGAAGGTTTGTGAGTCATATATGTAGTTAAAGTTTATTCATCATCATCCTAGCTTAAATACATCTCACAGAAGTCTTGGGCTGTAATGAATTATGTCACAGGTTGTGCAGGTTTCCTCGGTATGTTTTCCTGTACTGTAAGCTTGAGGTAAATTTCAAACGTAATTTTTGCACATGTATTTCGGAAAACTTAGAGATACGAGCCACGATTTGAACCCAGGATCTTGTGCTTGAAGGGCCACAGGTCTAACCACTAGGCCACCACGGCTTTTTTGTTTTTGTTTGCTTTGGTATGACAACGAAAGAGCTACTAGTGCACTAGTAATTACGTTATTGGCCGTTGCATGTAGATCTACGTGAAATAAACTACATAAAAATCTACATAAAATATTATATCTATATGAAAAATATTTCCCTCGAGAGACTTAAAATGTCAACGACCAGTATAAATACTGTTCCGCAAAATATCAGTAAGATAACACACGCGTCTGTTTCTAACCGATTAAAAAAATTTTTTTTTAATAAAATTATATCTTTAATACAAGCTTTTTTTTTGCTGACTACTATTTGTTGACTGTACTTCCATTGTCATCCAAACAACATTTATTGTACCAAATTTCAAGTCGATTTTCACATCATCATAAATACCTAAACAGCTATTCGAAAATGTCTAGCGTGAAAGCAAATTCAAAAACATCAAACCCGAGTCAATTTAAAAACCCTTGTAGGGCCTATCTCCAACCAACAATCGAAGCTGTCCTCTAACGATTTCAATTTCATCTCGATACTCTCGTATCCGATATCTGATCCGGAATGGCTATGTTGATAGCAACACTGCTTGAATATGAAGCAGCTCGAACTGCTTACTGCGACAGAGTTTTATTTTGCTACACCAACCCTATCAAATGCGACCATGTCATTACGATAGGTTGTAAAATAGATATTGAACTCAAACACATTAGGACCACGGTTTTCTTTTACGTGGGAGTGTTTTAGAGACTTAGGACATTTTTGAAACGTAGAGCTGTTAGACGCGTAGTGCTGGCACAATCCCCCATTATCGATATAGATAAGGGGTTCCTAGGTGAGTATTAGGTCGAATAAGGCTCTATTAAGTTGTTCCGTCGCGCTTGGCAGCGATAAAACAGACTGTTATCTCTCTTCTCCATGATTGGACACGTCCGTATTCTAAACTATGCTTTGAATGCTTAGTAATAGTAATTTAAGAAGCATTAACATAGACTGAGCATTTATTTTGCAGCTCTCATTACGCTAAAAGCAAAAAATAATTACTTTTTCAAATACCATCTGTATTTTGAACCTATACTTTGAAACCTGTAACTCTAGAACAACAAACGGTATAATATATTTTTATAGTAATGCTAATGCAAGCCAGTGTCAGTATACACACTGACATCATGTGAATATAAATTGATATCTTACGTGTAATCATATTAATCTATCTATAAGTATGTAACACTTAAGACAATAAATTCTTGTATATTTATTTATTTTAGGAATCTCTGAAACGGCTACAATGAACGCGTTTTAGAGTTAGCTCGAGTGAAGCTCGGTCGACCAGGCACTACTAATTTTCTTTATCTCGAGTGCAAGTTAACCAGTGTGTGTGTGCGTGTGTGTTTAAAAACAATTATTCTAATTTATTTTCACCTAAGGGTACCTACACATTAACACATAATACTGAAGAACCTTGGCTATAATGTTTTAAGATAATACAATTTCCAATATAATATTTATAACAAATGCGACCTATATGTTGAGTACGTAATTATTGAAAAAAGTAATTTCCGTATTTACTAATTGAAAACGTACATAATGTCTACTGCTGCTAAAATGTTCACTATAATTTATTTGTCTAGACGATTCATTATCATTGTGAGTAAATATCGTCCCTTTTAATTTTATGAAGCTATTGACCAAATTAACTGGTGGTGGAATAATTTCAGTTACTTTTGTACACTGGATGTGCTCAGACCTGTCCAGAAAATGGAGTGAGTATAATTATTTATGAATTTATAAAAAATATTATATACGCCGTGTTTTTCTTAATTTCCGCTAACTGCTAGGTACAGACGGCTCAGACTACCTAAACTGAAACAATACGGTATTTGACTATTTTGTATATGTTTTATAAATTAAAACTACACAATGCCTGTTATCGAATAGAAAAACAATTTTTAAGCTACCCTTTGCAAATAACAAAGTTATAAAGGTTTGAAATTCAAGATTAGACAGAGAAAGACTTACTGGCATGTGACGTCACACTCCAGTACCGCCATACTTGCTGCATAGAGAAAAGCGTTTGAGAAAGAGACAGGTATATAGATTTTTCAAAAAATCACTATAAATCCAATTTTGAACATCAGGAGTTGTCAAATACCGTATTACTTTGCTCTCCCGCGACCTTATGATAGCTACGTTTCGTTTATGCAAGAAATGTGTGTTCATGCAGTTCCTCCACCTCCACACTGTAAGAACACACACAAACTCATTTATCACCACCACCACCACACTACACTGATGCATGTCGAACTCAACCAGAGCTCATCTTCAGAGCAACACAACCTTCACCATGCTACTAGATGCCAGATAGCATTCATAGATATGGACCTTCGCAAAGTAACTGATTCAATAAATAATAAACTACCTAGGCCCAATTGCATGATGAAATACAAGTACATAGTATTAGTGAATTTCCATACAAAATCGCTAATACTATTATCTTATTCTTTATTATAATTTTTTTTTTACGAAAATTAAAATCTTTTTTTTCATTGTTAAAGGTCAAATTGTAAATAGGTACATAGAAACAAATTTGCATTGACGTGACACAAAAGAGCATCGTAAAACTCGGTTTTATACCTTCTTTTGCTGTATATGTGCTGAATTTGAAAACAGATTATTAGGGACTTTCAAAAAATGACATTAATTTATTTATTTATTTCATCATTGCACTTTGTACGGCCACCTTAGGTCTAAGTACAACCCTGTTTAAGGGCATAGCAATATTAGCAATATGTATTTGTATTGAAATATATTGCACTTATCCAAACTTAACAAAAACATGAAGAGGTTAACAAATCAATAAAATCACGCACATCAGGTACCTAAATATAAATAATAATAACAGTTACATGATAAAACAAAATGTCAGTAAAAAAAAATGTAAAGTTAAAACAGTTTGAACAGTATAATTCCATTATTTGAATTTCATTAAAAAGTATAAATTTAGGAATGCTTTTTTATTTCGAAAATACAAACTGAGACATGGATGCACAGAAAAACCAGAAAAAGAGACCAGCGCTGAGAATTGAACCCAGGTCCTCAACAATCCGTGCTGCGTGCTGTAACCCCTACACCACCGCTGGACGGGAGTCTAGATACGATTTTTTCGTATGCACAATTATCTCAGGTTGCTATTTTTTCCACTACACTACTTAAGCAGCAGCACTTTGTTTTGCATGCAGCTTCGTGCATCCATGTCTCACTTTTTATTTTCGATGGTTTCACGGGATACCCGTAAAAGTAACAAATTTGGAGTTGAAATAAAAAATACAAAATGACCCCAAAAAACCAATCATATTTTTTTATTTCAACCGCCACATGCACCATTCTTGAGTAGAAATGACGTTCCTTGGAGTGAATCTTGGGACTCCAGTCTACTCGTGACCACGGCCACTGCAAAGTTGTCGAAACTTCGAGGTAAATATTACTCGTGTGTTTTAGCCTGGTTAGTACTATTTGTGATATTTTGACTATGATTGAAAATCACGGAAGTTTAAAACGTTATAAGATACTAGCCTTAGCCCGCGGCTTCGCCCGCATTAGAAATAGCTTAATGCCGTCTTAACTCAACTGTTGTAAATTATGCCCTTGTAATTTTTTGAAATATACAACGACAATCGTGTAGGTACTTTGTCAATTCTTGTTATCATG
>NC_133475.1:21769639-21817730 GCF_025370935.1 Choristoneura fumiferana | reverse complement strand
AGAATACCACGCTGCACGGGCTACGGTACATCACTGAGGTCGGACTCTCCGTTTAGAAAGTAAGCGGTAATCGGTAGTGGTAATCTATTTGTATTATAGCTTTTATACAGGATGATTTCGGAGTCGTGGAGCAAAAGAATGAGCATCAAAAATTACTTTCATCAAATGATCACAATAGGATAGACAAAAAGGTTTTTAGTTGTTTGTGCATCCAAAAAAAAAAAACAAACTGGAATGAATGGAGACTCACGGTCACCTTAGTATTTCTATTTTCATGTTGTTTGACTGTGACATTATTAAGTACTCATCTCAAGTTTTCTAGCACATTGGTTGGACATGAAAAAGTAGGGTGACCATAATTTTAAGTTAAAAACTTTTTTAACATTACAAAAATGAATACCCATAATACATCAGTGTTTAAATCAAAGCATAAACAGTTCACATCGCAATCATTTACTAAGTCAGAAAATAAATAGTTGGAATCACGACCACGAAATCATCTGTAAAGGTTTTTTGTTGTAGTGAGCATTAGTTACCTAAATTGAAAATACACAAACTGAAATATTATAGATGCACAGAAAAACCAGACAAATAAGACCAGCACTGGGAATCGAACCCAGTCCTCGGTATTAGTACCGCATGCTATACCGCTACACCACTGCTGGTCAATGGTACAGACACGAATTCCCCTATGCAACTCATATCTCAGCTTGTTTGTTTCTTATTTAGCCACTTAAGCAGCGACGCTAGCGACATCTATACCGTAGCCCCTCATCGAGAAACTTTCGGCACTCCATTGAACCAACCGCTCACCCGGACAAGAGATGTCGTTACTAAGCAATCAATTAAGATTGTTTTTTTGGAATATTTTTGTATTTTTAATTTCAATTCCAAATTTTAAATTTTAAATTGAAATAAAAAATACAAAAAGATCCAAAAAACCAATCTTAATTAGTTACCTACTAAATAATTTAATGTGTAACCAAAATCGACACCAGGTTTCTAAGTACTTACGACAATTTTAAATATTAGCTTAGTGTACTTCGAATCAGCCATCGAGAGTTTCCGTACGAATATGGGCAAAGGGAACAATACACAAAAATATTAGTTTTAGTACAAATTTTTCTTAAGACTAACTCACACGCGACGCAAAAAGAGGGATATTAAGTATTTTGTCTGTGGCATCGTAGCTCTCAAAGATCAACTAATTACGATGCGGTTGTTTTTACGTGCAGGTTATTACCTTGTGCAAGGTCCGCCCGGATTGCTACCACCATCTTGCTCGCTAATCCTGCCGTGAATCATTAGTGCTTGCATTGTTGTGTTTCGGCGTGGAGAGTAAGACAGCCGGTGAAATTACTGGCACTTGAGGTATACCATCTTAAGCCTCTAGGTTGGCGACGCATCTGCAATACCCCTGGTGCTGCAGATGTATATGGGCGGTGGTGAATCTAATACCATCAGGAGACCACTTGCTGTTTGCCATCTAGTCGAATAAAAAAAAAACGTAAAAACGATTGTCATTTAAATCGGTTCAACTGCTTTTGAGATGATGAATTTTGAAATTTTAGTCGTTTTTTTTTTACTTTTTTATTATTTGTTAGGTACGTATTATTGGTTATGTTTATTGTTTTTTGATATAAAGACATTATTAAAATATTAATGCCTTTTAATATAATTTATTTAGAATATTTTGGGTCATCACATTCCTACTAAGCTTGGGTATATGTTTATTGTTCATCGAGCAAGTGTGGTACAAATGGCGGCACAGTCCCGTCATCGTGTCATTCAATGAAAGATGATTCCTGTCGGTGAGGTACAGTAAAATGTACTTGAAAAAAAAAATTGAACCGACACAAGTCTACCAGTCTGAAGTCGGTGCCTCAGCGCGAGCCAGCAGGAGTGGACCTATTGGTAGTCGCCTACCTCACCTACGCTGAGGCTACCTGTGCTGAGGTGCTTCACCACCCATTCCATTTCACCATATTATGCATTACGAGGAGCATAAATATTGCTTAGCAACTGTTTTAAAAGTAATTGAAATTCAACCCATAAAATACTGTTATGAGTAGTAAATCAGATCCGATTTGGTGCTTATGGTAATTGAAAGCATTTCTAGACGAACGCAATAAAAATTCAAATCGTTTCATAAATGTCGGAGTACTGAGGTTAACAAACATTAAAAAAACAACCGAATAGATAATTATTGAATCAGGCGTTACTTTGCGGAAGTCCATATCAATGAACTAAAATAATTTCCTTGCTCACCCGCGACCTTACGATAGCTAAGCTTATGCAAAATATGCGTGTTCATGCAGTTCCTCCACCTCCACACTGTAAGAACACACACAAATCACACAAACCCATCTATCACCACCACCACACTACACTGACGCGTTTCGAACTCAACCAGAGCTCATCTTCAGAGTGACACAACCGTACGGTGTACGGTGTACGGTGTGTGATTTGTGTGTGTTCTTACAGTGTGGAGGTGGAGGAACTGCATGAACACGCATATTTTGCATAAGCTAAGCAATCATAAGGTCACGTGAGCAAGGAAATTATTTAGTTCATTTAACCGAATAGATAACCTCCTCCTTTTTTGAAGTCGGTTAAAAATAGAGTACTTATCTAGTAAAATAAATACGGTGGAGACCATAAAAAGACTTAACATACGTTCCAGGTACCCTTCCCGTCTGTCACCGTTGTCCACAGTGGAAAATGCAAACTAGACAAATACAAGTACGAAGAGCAATACATAAAGTTTTTTGCGACACCAGTAAACAGCGAGTAAGTTCTTCTCTAAGTGTGTCTTAAGTTTTCTAAAATGGTATCAATTGAAATTAAAATTTTCTATGTAAGTTTTGAAGCAAATGCTAATTTCTTCTTTTGTTTATGAAACTGCTAAACGTTAACCCAACGCAAAATAACTTCTCCTTTCAGGAATGAAGAAGAGAAGCGAAATTGGAGGATGTAAGGTTAAGTGATGTGAAGAATAAGTATCTGTTGAACCGTAGCGTTTCCGATGAAAGTCAAGTAGAGAATATAAGAGCGGTAAGAAAGTAGGCTAAGGATTAGACCTTAGACTAAATTATAATACAACAAATTGTTTGCAGGCAGACAAAAAGTGAAATACCGATGTCTGAGTAGTTTTCATCAACATTAACTCAATTGATAGTGCTTCTCTACTGTGTAACTGCAGATTTTTTTGCCTCGTATAGTTTCAAATTTGAAATAAACTAGCAGATAAGGATTTTCTAAGTTGCTGCAAAATGGGTGCATTTATAAGGTAGAGCCACGTTTTGATGTTTTTTTTAATTTCTTTAAAGAATGTAATGACAAATAAAATATTTCATTACCATGTGTCGGCAATGAAAAATTGCTGCCAGAAACAAATACAATCAAGGTTTTGTTACTTAAAAAGAAAACACTACTCTAAAACGCAATTAACTAAACAAAACTAAATCATTTAAAGTTAAATCAACCTTAATTTACTCCACTAAGCAAACGTATTATATTTTTGGGAAAAAATCATTACCATTTTATTATCATTACCATTTTCCTGGAGGTAAATGTAAATGATGGTAATGACAAGAATGGTAATGATATTTATTGGTTTTTCATCGATTTACTTCTTCGTAAACACAATACCAATCGTAATGGTAATAATTTTAGTAGTGTAGTAGTGACACTTTCAACACTTATCACCAAAAAGCGCAGATATGGTAATGAAACAAAGTGCGTACCAAAGGTAAATTCCGACAGTCAACATTATTCTCTCAAAAATCTGCCAGCGTCTGCTCTATTTGCTGTCTACTGGTCAACTAGGAGTCAAATTCCGACACGCGCGGAAGGGGCGAAGCATAACACTTCGTCAAGTGTTCACGAGCTGTTTTTCTTAAATCAGATAGAACTTATGGTAATGAAATGTAAATTTTTTTGTACAAAATATCTATGTTCAGTGTACGTAAACAACAAACGCTATATTTTTTTAACTTACATTTTTAATCCTTGATATTACTTTAACATACTATAAAGAACAGCACTCCGTGAAACATCAGGTTATTTTATTATTAAATTAAATTTACTAAAATAATGAGATTTAAGGCTATAAAAAATATTATTACTTACTAATTATCATAATATAATTAAAAAGATTTAGGTGGCAAATTATACTTTGATACTCAACCAAAACGTAAAAAAAAATATTCGGTTGTTGTAGAGTTACGTAGTTTTGTCAATTTAGAATGGACATGCGATTTGCACGAAATGAGAGAATAACCCATGTAATAATGTAACATTCGAGGAAACTGAATCTTGTACTAGGGTTATTACTCGTACATGAGTGTACTGACTGCCAATAGATATAAAAGAATACTTATACCTTGTTGACTAAGAACCATAAATGTGTTACAGATATCACACAACTCGAAGACATATTGTTAAGTGCAGTTGGAGAAGCGAATGGAAAAAATGTAGCAATTTGTCCAGAAGTGCTTACACGTGAAGGCGTATGTTTCAATTTTAATGCATTATCGTATGAAGACATGTTTAGAAATGAGAGGTTTGTAAGATATATACCGTTACGAGATATATGGATTTGGGTAAATGCATTTGGATTAAAAAACAATTATATTCATTAAAATGGGTATAGCATATTAAGGAAACTAAGTAAGGAAACGGAAAAAAGTCTCACGGATAATTGCAACAAATAGATTTAAGAGGAAAATAAAATTCAACACTAAGGGGCTGTTCCACCATCCATTGATTAGTGTTAACTGACGGTTAAATGTGATGCCGTCTCTATTGTTTGTTCGAATAGACGGAGACGCATCACATCTAACCGTCAGTTAACACTAATCAATGGATGGTGAAAGAGCCCTAAGTGTAGGTACAATAATAAGAAATAAACAAAGCAAAACAAACGGGCGACACTAGCAAGATGCCGATTTACTTGTTCTTGTATGTATTCCTTAAAAAAGCAACTGACGGAATGACAAATGAAATATTTAGGACCAGTGGGAAAAAACTGTAATCCAACTGCAACGTAACCGCAATTGCCTTTAACAATTCAATCACAGCCAGCGTGCAGCTGTGAAGACTGCAAACCTCAACTGCAACTGCTGGAACTGCAACAAAAAAATTATGGGCAGTCGGTAGTTGGCAGTTACGTAGCAGATGAAATGCAGTCCAGTACAGACGTACTGCCCACAATAGACAGTCAGACAAAGGTTTACTGTAACAAGGTTTACGTAAACCAAGAATCGGATGGTTGTTGGTGTACCTAGTCATCCAGAAAGTCAATACGGTGTATATTGTGAAAAAGTAGGAAATTATAATGCAGCACAGCAAGAGCTTATATAAGCGGAAGATTATATAAGTAATTACGTGCTTAGAGTCATTCTCTGATTTAGTTTGCAAAAGGAATATCAGTATCTCACAACAAACAAAACGACGACCAATTGGGACTTTAATGCCGGATACAGTTCGCAAAAGAAGCCTGTGTATCCTTCTCGTGGCCAGGTAAGACGATTCTTATATCAGTGCTGGCTTACCGTATACAATAGAGTACTTCCCATTGCTACCACTGACACGTAGTGATTCCCTTTGACAGTTCATCATTATCAACCTGTTGTTTAATACTCATAACTTAACCTAAAATCATCATCATCATCATCATCATCAGCCCGAAAAATAGCCCACTGCTGACAAAGGCCTTCCCCTTAGAACGCCACAATGAACGACAACTCGCCCTTGCATCCACCCGTCTCACGATGTCGTCAGTCCACCTGGTGGGAGGCCTGCCAACGCTTCGTCTTCCGGTTCGTGGTCGCCACTCGAGGACTTTTCTCCCCCACCGGTTATCTGTTCTTCGAGCGATGTGGCCTGCCCATTGCCACTTCAATTTGCATATTTTTCCAGCTAGGTATGTCAGTGACTTTAGTTCTTCGACGAATTTCCGTATTCCGGATTCTAAACTAAAGCCAACGCCTAAACCTAAACCTAAAATAAAGACACGCATTTATTACCTCGCTTAGAACTTAAGAGGTATATAGGCAACGATAATCATGATGACGACGATGTATGATGATCTAGATTTATCTATATAAGAATGTTTATCCGTTATCCATAGTACAAGCTTTGCTTATAGTTTGGGACTCTAGGTCAATTGGTGTCAAGTGTCCCATGATATTTATTTATTTATCTTATTTAAGATACGGGTTAGATTAGCTCTGAAGTTACTAACACGAGATTAGGTCTTTAGCTTTACACGTTTACTCATTTAGTGAGTAAGAATTATGGTTCATCTATCTCATGCAAGCGTACGAGTATATTAACGCTATTTTTTTAATTATTGATTTAATGTCACTTATGGTTAATCTTTGGTGTAAAATAATCTAATACTACTGCTACTACTGCCAGTCATACTTCCATTTCTTTATATTTAAGGAAAATGGAGCGTTTCCTGATTTAGACTTCATATTAAAAGACAATCCTGGAAACAATGACAAGAAATGTAACAGTTTCTTTGGTGGATATAAGGTAAAAAATATACTAAACTATACTCATTTACCAAAAACCGAAGCCGTTGGACCCCAGATATAGATTACACTAGATTACCAAACGCCGGTGTTGGCCCCAACAAAGACTGACCGCTACTGACTAATCATGACTAGTGACTGACTCGAACCCCACGGCGCGGGCGGGCGGCGCATTTGAATCTATTTTGCGCGGAAATTGGGGAATTCATATCGCTGATTCGCTCTTGAGACGTCACAGAGATATGAAAAAGTGACATCTTTGGTTTTCAACTTTTCATACAGACAGATTGAGGTGTTTGCGTTATCTAGTGTAATCTATATCTGTGGTTGGACCAGTGAACAGAAAATAATGTACGATTTTTCAAAAATGATAAGGTTTTCGGGTAGCTGGACTGGAGTTTCTAACTGTCCGATAATTTTTACCCGACTGCCCGAAGGATGGGTTTAGGTTTACCTGAAAATTTCATATATTTGACGATAAATTTAAACGTATGTTATGGTATACATTAAATTCAACAATAACAAATGTGGTTTTATTCATTGCGATTACGCTTAAAATCACGTATCTTAGAGCACTCGGTATTTGGATTCTTAACGTTCTTAAGGTGGGTAGAGGCAGTTTGTTGCATCAAAATATACACTAAAGGCTGTTGTTGGGTCAACATTGTCAAATTTATAGTAAAACAGTACAAATGTAGGTATATTATCATCGAGTGTACTTGCTCGTGCGATGTAATTTAATCAATTATAAAATTTTTGTCAGAGTGCAACCTGTCCTCATACATAACTCTTCTTATTACTTCTTCCTCAAGATATATGTGCAACATCCTGCAGACATGCCGCAGTCTTCTTTGTACTACTATGCAGCAATCCCCGGCCAACTCACATCGCTTGCCCTCAAGTTCAGTTTACTAAACACTTCAGAGAGCTTGGTGAACTACAGAGCAGAACAGTAAGTTTTACAAAATGTATCATGCCATGTCTAGTTTTAGAATGAGACGGGCTCATAGTGATGGGTTCAGAAAGTGTCCCAAAAGTGTCGAAAAGGCAACCAAAGGACGTAATGTGACAATGGGCAGCGATCCCTATTCTATCCATCCATCCGTCCCAGCCTATATACGTCCCACTGCTGGGTACAGGCCTCCTCTCAGAACAAGAGGGCTTGGGGCCATAGTTCCCACGCGGGCCCAGTGCGGATTGGGAACTTCACACGCACCATTGAATTGCTTCGCAGGTTTGTGCAGGTTCCCTCACGATGTTTTCCTTCACCGCAAAGCTCGTGGTAAATTTCAAATGTCATTCCCTATTGCCAACTTCTAATTCCGGACTCCAGCTTTGAGGGCTGGAAGGCAATGATAAACCACTACACTGCATGTGTGCTACAAAACCTTAAATGACGATCATAATCGCTCTGCCAGTAATGTGGCGACTTCAAAGAAGAAAAGAAGAATAATATAAAAAATATTAACAGCAGCGATCGAGTAATCACTGTCACACGAGATCTAAAACTCTTTGCTTCACAGTTTTCTGGAATGACATCAACCTAAAATCTAGGTTCATCTCATCGAATTCATTTAACGATTTCCTCTATTACGTCAAAATTGTCCAATAACCGCTTGATATTTAAATAAAAGTATTTCTTCTTGCTTTTTCTTTACAGACGTCAATGTTACTTCACTTCGGATCGCCAGCTTGATTATTTCAAAATATATACACCCAGCAACTGCCGTCTCGAATGCCTCTCTAAATATACTTACAAGAGCTGCGGCTGTGTGTGGTTCCATATGCCACGTGAGTTATAGTAAATAGCCAAGACCATAAATATAGATTGGTGTTTTGGAGCCTATTTATATTTTTATTTCAACTCCTAATTTATTACTTTTACTTATTGAAAGTCTCTTAAAGTCTCCAATAAATCAATCATAATTTGATTGCTTAACAGCGACATCTCTTGTCCAGGTGAACGGTTAGTTCCGAAGGAATGTTGACGTACTATCTCGATGAGAGCTAGAAACAACAGATGTCGCTAGTGTCGCTGCTTAAGTGGCTAGTAAAGGAAAAAAGTAGGCTGAAATGTGTGGTGCATGGCAGAAATTTGTGTCCAGACCCCTGTCCAGTGGCGCTGTAGGGGTTATAGCACGCAGCACGGAATGCTGAGGACCTGGGTTCGATTCCCAGTGCCGGTCTCTTTTTCTGGTTTTTTCTCTGTGCATCCATGTTTCAGTTTGTATTTTCGTTCAAAAATATAGAATCACTTTTTTATTTAAAACAAACAGCCGTGTTAGCCTGGTGGTGTGACACATTGCCTCTTAAGGTCTTGGATTCGAGCCCATACTCAAATCCTCTGAAGTTTTCGGTATTTACGTACAAAATACATCATTTACCATGAGCTTTCAGGTAAAGTAAAATACCGTGAAGAAACCTGCACAAAATACCGAAGAAATTCAATGGTATGTGTGAAGTTCCAGGACCCAGTCCTCTTGTTCTCAGTGGCCTGCCCTACAGTAGGGCATGTACAGGCTGAGATTAGGCGATTTTAAACATTTTTTTCTATTTTTCAGATACGAATAGTTCTGAGCTATGCACTTTGAAAAACCGGAGATGCGCTACGAAAGCCAAGAGTAAGATTATTCACCAAAATTTATATTTATTCTATTACGAAGCTAGCAAATTAAAAAGTCTGTCAATATTTTTTTTTGCTGATTGTATTTTTTCTTGTCTCTATTTGGATTGTCTTATTTGTCTTCAAACTTACGTACGTTTAGCAAATTTCAAGAAAATCCAACCCAAATAGGTAAAAGTTAAATAAAAGAATTTGAAAATAAAAATACTTACCACGTATTAACAACCAGTAAAACAATTGCGTAATGCTATTGAAAACACACAAATTATAATAAATTGCTTATTATACTTAATAAAGGTATTTCTTTTCTTATTCATATTTTCAAATATATATTTTTATATTTAGACGAGTTGGCAGCCAAAAACTTAAAGTATGACATGGGTGAGACTTGCAACTGTCTTCCCTCTTGCGCAAATATACAGTATGACGCAGAAATTCTGAAAACAACGTTTGACTTCAAAAATAACTATGAAGAAAATATGAGGATCAATACGAAGAATAAAATCAAATATGATTTGGGTTTTTCCAATCTTAGTGCACAGGAATGGTACTCTTACGTTGCAAGGTTATGATGTTAAGAAAACACTAGTAGTACAAGTACCTTAATTAGTGATAAGAAAGAAAGAAAGATTTATTTTGGCTCTATAAGTACCACCTAAAACTAAGACTAAAATAAAACAAGCACTAAAACTATGTTACTTGGTGACACGACCGGATACCAAAAAGGGTCTCCACTCAGCATGTGTTGCCGCACATTATGTGCAGGCCCTATACCAGGAAGTGCAAAACTCGAACTTCGTATGTTGCCGTCCCGCTCCGCTTATGTCATTTAATACGCGAGTGAAAGGGACGGTGCGATACGAACTGCGTCGATTAAGTTTCTCCAGTAAGCGGTTTTAAGAGCATAAGTGCTCAACAAGATTTGAATGTGTACTTTGAACAAATTTCACTACTAGTAAAGTGACTGCAAATGGTAGTCTTTCTTTATTAGAAATCCGACTTTACCTTAGGTAGTTCGTATTTTTTATTTCAGGTTAAATTTCTCGAAGGTGGAATTGTATTTCAAGGAGCCTCGCTTTGTGTCGATGCGTCGCTCGGAGCTGTTCGGGCTGACGGACTTCCTGGCCAACTGCGGCGGACTGCTCGGGCTCTTCCTCGGCTTCTCCTTCCTCAGCCTCATCGAGATCTTCTACTTCTGCACGCTCAGGTAACTTAAGAGCTTCGTCATGCTTATTAAATTCCATCTTGGTCATCGTCAGCTGAAAAACATCCTCTGTTGGCATAGGGCTCCCACAAGGCACATGTTCATTTACTACGACGTTACAAGTTATACTGCAATATTCCACAAATACAAAATAAAATTTGTGCATTTTGGGCCATCTGAATATTAAGGTCCGGCTACACTCAATCATTCTTGCGCAAGTTCCAATTTGCACAAGCAAGCATGTGCGTTAAGACGGCAAAACGATATCCCACACAAATGGCTTATGGACGCCATACAGTTTTTATGCCAATTTCTGCTCAAGCCGTTTGCGCATGCAAGTCGGTGCATGTAACCGGACCTTTAAATTTACAATGTTCCTAAAAAAAAAATATTTCTTACAGATTATGGTGCACCCTGAAGAAGGATATCAAGATTGAAAAAAAGAAGTTCACAGAATCTATGTACAAACATTAAATACTTAATTAACTATACCTGAATTAATTCATATTCAAAAAATATAATTTAACCTTTCTTTTGTGATAAAATGTCCGTTATTACTGGTAGTGTATACTAAAAAAGGTCGACTTTACTGTTTGTTGCTCGTGTCATGGACTACGGAAGCAATTCTAAAATTGCACTAATAGAACGCTGCAATCCCTAATTAACACAGACCACTTTTAATGTAAATTTTCCATAGAACGAAATCCAAGTTGCGGAAATAACGGCTGAACGCATTTGGATGAAATTTGGCACATAAATAGTTGGTCTATTAACACCAAGGCTACATTTTCTATGGGATGGGGATAAAATCTCGAAATAACAACCATTGGGCTTAGCATCATGAAATTTGATATGTGGGTAGCTGGACGTCTGGAATAACACATATGTAGGCTACTTTTTATCCTGATATTCCCACGGGATAGAGATAAAATCTTGAAATATCTACAGCTGGGTTTGAAGTTTTAAATTTTGGTCAGTTGTTCTTAACACAACCTCAATAAAGACCACGATATAAAAAATAAATTAATAGTTTAAAAATACCAGAAAAACACGCTTTTATAAATGCACTTAAAAACAAAAAGAAAATATGGATCGTTCAAGTTGTCTCTATTTCTGGGCTGAATCCATTATGGAATGCCAGTGCCTATCTTCCGGCTTCATCATTAGACCTTGAAACCTGATCGTGTTTAAAGTCCATTACGTGGCCTTTCTCACAAGTGCAAACACGACTATGATACGATATTCCATCATGAAGTTCCAGTTCCAATAGAAACGCAAGCCTTTTACTGGGTGGAGGCGTTTAACATTAATTATGGCTTAGTCACAGAAAAAAAACCGTTGTAACTTCGAAAATATTCACTGTTAGGGTTAGGTTCACTATTTTTATTATCAGAACATGTCAAGAAGCGCTTAGTTGATTGCCTAGTAAAACAATTATAATTAATTTAATTGGAATTAACCAAACTAGTATTAAAAATCGCCAAGAGCGTGTCGGACACACCCAAAATAGGGTTCCGTAGCCATTACGCAAAAAAATAATTAATATTTTTCTAAGGATTTCGTATTTTATAATATGGAATCTTCCAAGTTTAGGTATATTTTATACCTAAGGCTGCTATTTACTCTTAGACTACTAATAATTTTCAAGCAAAGCCGATATAGTTTTCCTTGTAAGTTTGATATACTTACTACCATCCTATTTTTTTTTTAATTTTTCCACCCACCAGTTTAGATTTTAAGATTTTAGAGGGGGGGGGGGGTTAATGAAAATTTACTCTTTCACGTTGAATATTTCGCAACCAAATCACTGAATCGAACAATCGTCTTAACGAACCCCTAATGGTTTTAAACCTAAACCTATCCAACGATACCCCATACTATAGGGATGGATGAGAAAAATAGAATCACCCCCACTTTCCGTCTATGGGAGGTACCAAAAAAATGTATTTTTTAATTTTGTATTGTACTACTACTATGCTTTGCTTACAATGTCTGGTGTACAATAAAGAGTCTTTGTATTGTATTGTACCATTTTGTCGTCATAGTTTACAACGTTTGTATATCCGTGCAAAATTACAGCTTTCTAGCACTGATAGTCCCTGAGCAAAGCCGCAGACGGACGGACAGACAGACGGACAGACATGGCGAAACTAAAAAGGTTCCGTTTTTGCCATTTTGGCTCCGGAACCCTAAAAACATAAGTCCTGACAGCGGTCCCTCTGGGCATAAATTTGTCGTGATAAAAACAATATCATACGTTCCTTTATTTAATTATCACCTGAAGCTTTTGACCCAATTAACAGGTGCAGTTAACTATCTAAAAACATTTTCAGTAGCTTGTACAAGTTGACTGTGAATCGACGTGTCCGAATATTTACAATGGAGTAAGTATTATTTTTCAATTATACCTCCTTATCAATTAAAATTGCGTACTACCTATATTAGCCTAAGTTTGCACCTGAAGTAATCAACACAAAGCCACAGGGCTGCCTAAGAAAATCATGCTTTAAAATAAATTCTATCATTCGTTTGGAAATTTAAAAAAGTGTTATAAGTTGCCGCAATTGCCGCTAAATACAATAATTCAAGAGTACTAAATTATATTATTTTTTCCAAACAAATCACTGCTATTTTCAAAAATAAAAGAATCAAAAATGTAATTATGAAAAAGTACTTGTGGCGTTCTAGGAGCTCGTTTTTTAGTTTAAAGAGTTTTTCGAAGAATTTTATTTAAGAGTAAAACTACTAATAATTCTCAAGCAAACTTAGCCGTTGAAAGTTTGATTATACTTACTACCATCTTGATTTTTTTCAAAATTTTCCACCCACCGGTTTAGATTTTAGAGGGGGGGACGCTCGATTTTAATAAAAATTTGCACTTTAAAGTTGAATATTTCGCAAAAAAAAACAATAAATCGAAAAATCGTCTTTGCAAACCCCTAATGGTTTAAAAAAGACCTATCCAACGATACCCTACACTAAAACGTTAAAGGGGTAAAAGCCGGAACGCTTTTTTTAATAAGTATCTAATATTTTTTTGAGTGCAATGTCTGATTGTTTGGAATATTTCAAAAGTGATATAAGTATTTAAAAAGTCTTGAATAATGAAATAATTTATTTGGATAAGGATTAATGTAGGATAATATGGTTTCATTTTGGTCGGGATTTCTATCAACTTTTAAAACGTAAAAAAGTACTTGTAGTTATAAGTGGCTACGGAACCCTATTTTGGCGTGTACGACACGCTCTTGGCCGGTTTTTTGAAGTCTGTTAACCACGGTATATCAAGGCGAAATGACAAATATATGTAGAATTTCGCGGTGAGGTCTTAAGTACTTTAAGGAACCAAATCATTGGATCGAGCTCCACAATCCCAAAATCCTCTATTTATAAAATATAAAGCGATAATATTAGTACATTACTGCAGAGGCCATGAAATAAGGGATTGATGGACGAGTTCGGGGTAGACATTGTTCGGGGGATGCATTGCATCGCATCGCGTCGCATCGCAGTATCGCAAATGCTTACAGAGTAGTGGTGGTTGGCTGTTCGTAATTTTTCCTTTGTCAGTTTAATGTTAGTAAGCAAATTTAAAAAGTTAGAGCAGCGGACAATAATGGATTTTCATACATACTTCATGGCCTAGGCCAAGAAGTTATGTAGGGAGGTGGTAGGGAGCCATAAATGAGAAACTTCATGTCTCCATTTCGTGACATTAACGCATACATTTCCGAGCATGTTTGAGAAAAAGTATTTACCTATATAAGTATGTTTATCCGTTGCCTAGTATCCATTCGGGTTAAAAAATTAAAACATAGATCCTCCTCGTCAAACTGAACAACATTAGTTCAGCGACTTTTAAAAATAATGGAGTCTTTGAATCTTCTTTTCTTCATACAAATTAAATACTGCTATCAATGTACGCCACTGTACGCCCATTAATAGAAATAACCCAACTGACGTCGCCTGTCACGCTACAAACATCAAGCATTTTGCTTTACACTGCTACTTCGAATAAACTTAAAGTGTAATAAAAATTAAAAAACTAACTATTTTTAAAAGTCGCTGAACTAATGTTGTTTTGACGAGTATGATCTATGTTTTAATTATTTGCTCATATTAAAGGCCACACCCGGTATATAAATATTATGAGCTTTGCTTGGTTTGGAACTAGGTCAATTATTGGTGTCAAGTGTCCCATGATATTTATTTATTTATTATTTATTTATCGAAAGTCATTGCTACTTCAGAATGTCGCGTGAAAAGTTAAAACAAAATAAAATTGCGCTCTCAAACTCGAATCGCTGATATAGGGAAAGTGACCGCCAAGCTTAAATAGGATTGGGCCGGGCATATCTGCCGGGTGCACTCTCAAAGATGGGCGCACATTGCCACATGGTGGGTATGGTGGGTCAACGGCCACCGACGGCAAGGTAGGCCGAGGCGTAGATGGCGAGATGACCTGGACGCAAAACTAAGTGAGTGGCCCTAGATAGGGAATGAGGAGGTAAAAAGGGAGGCCGTTGCCCAGCAGTGGGACACCATGTGTAGCCTATATGTATAGGCTATTAAAAAAAACTGGGATAATGTATATAAGTCGTGCTCACCCAGGGTCGACACGGGAGTGCCGGGTGACTTTGGAATGGTCTGCAAGATGAAGAAGCAACGGAGGAAGCGTCAGAAGCTGCTCATTATCGACCTGTTCCTAGACTTTGCGAAGAATACCACGCTGCACGGTCTGCGGTACATCACTGAGGTCGGACTCTCCGTTGTAGAAAAGTGAGTATTTTTAAGGCACAAAATAATAAAATGGAAAGTTGTCGTTTGAAATTGAAGTATGGCCGAGGTAAGTAGCCAATTAACGTCTTAAAATTTAAATACTAGAATTGTAGCGACTCAAGAAAAATTCCACTTAATCTTCTTATGTAACTAAGGGACCCCTTACATCCCTGTATTTTTATTATTATTATTTTTTGTATTTTTTTTCTTTAATTGTTTTTTTCTTATATAGTTTTAAGTATTTTATTTGTAATTTATTATATTATTATGAAAAAATGACTTTCTGCCAAGTTTCTTGCGGCGCATTCTTTTTGGCAATGATGGTCTTTCCGAAAGCGCTGGTAGTTTAAAAAATGACGTGTAAAAGTGCCCATTGCCGCCTATTTACTGAATAAATCATTTGAAATTTTGAATTTTGAAATTTGTAATTATAGTCTTCTTATCTAATCTGGGATCCTGTAATTGGCTCTGTGTTGCTACTCCTACTTCTACATATGTTATATTTTAGCTGTTGGTTCTCCTTAATTGAACAAATAAATAAATGAATTGAAAACTACCTAAAAGAAATTTTATTTTTAGTGGAACTATTGTTTTTTTTATGGCATCAAGCCTTTCATTTGTTTCAGGATATTTTGGGCCATCACGTTTCTGATAAGCTTGGGACTATGTTTGTGGCTCATTGAAAAAGTGTGGTACAAGTGGCAGTACAGCCCCGTCATTGTGTCATTTAACGAAAGAATGATTTCTGTCAATGAGGTACAGCAAAAACGATTTCCGCTATCAGTTTCTTGTCGCATATTTATCTTGAAGAAATGAGAGACCGCAAGCAAGAAATTTTAATAAATCGTAACTGTACCGCATGCACACAATATCGTTTTATAAGATACTTCCATTCAACCTGAATGATTTCTTCAGTATAAGCGACAGGAAACTGATAGCGGTTGAAACGCTCGTAGAACTACTCTATATCGCTCTGTTTGTCTCGGCTTTACTGTATCACCAGCATGCGAGCATTTTTTGATGGTCAGTCATCAGCTTAATTTATTTGAGAAGTTTATTTGGATACTATTTTAATTAAAAAAGAAACCTAAACCATTCATCGGTTACCGTTTTCAACACCTATGAAAAGCTTACCTGCTTAAACCAGGGGGGCTACTACGAAATTTGAAAGTCGAAGCTCGTATCGTACTGTCCCTCTCACCCTCGTATTAAAGAATATAAGCGTCGGCGGGACAGCAAGATACGAAGTTTGAATTTTGCACTTCATAGTAGGTATAGGTCCAGCTCATTTATCAACAAATTTAATAGCTTCAGCAAATTTGCTATAGCGGTTGTTAAAATGTATGGAATAACTTTAAAATTTACTTAAATAAATAGCCGAAAAACATGTGCCTTTATTTCAAGTTACGGTCGTAGATAACTTTTTTTTTTTCAGATTCCATTCCCCTCAGTTACAATATGCCCGCAGTGGAAATGCATGTTAAGTAAATATAAGTATGAAGAACAATACAAAAAGTTTATTCCGAGATATGGTAAAACAATAATTAATAACGAGTAAGTTTAACTAATTATTCATAACTTTTCTACAATCAAGTTCCATCCCAGCTATATACGTCCCACTGCTGGGTACAGGCCTTCTCAGAACAAGAGGGCTTGGGCCATGGTCCACGCGGGCCAGTGCGGTTGGAACTTCACACGCCCATTGAATTGCTTCGCAGGTTGTGCAGGTTTCCTCACGATGTTTTCCTTCACCGCAAAGCAATCAAGTTACCATTGATTTTTTATGTTTTTTTTTATATTAACAAGACAATTACAAAAGTGACATCGAATAGTGCACCGCAAAGTTTTAAACTATTGATATTACAGTCCATATTCTGTGTATTACGAGTATGATTGTTACAGAATGAATATTAATGTTGTTTAGAGTATTCTTTACTAACCTACTTAATAGGTATTATTTACCTAGTCCAGGGATGGGGTAACTTTTTCCTTCGCGTGCCAATACATACTTTGCATTTATTTACTGAAATAAAAATATGTATTTTTTGAAACACTAATTTATTGTGCAATATTACAAAATAAGTAATGGAATAAGAAAGAAATTGCAAATTGTAAAATTATACTTTTAAGTTAGCTGCGAAGCAGGGATGTTATGGATATAATATTTCGGATCTGGATATGGATACGGATATATTTCAAACATAATACCGGTTTCGGTTAAGGTTACGGATGTTAAATTATTTCGGATTATCCAATAGTTTCGGTTTCGGTTACGGATATTGGATTTCTAAGGACGTGTAAAAGTAAAATACAAATAGGAATATAAATGAATTGACTTTAATTGTAATAGTTACGAATAGTAAATTATGACTTAGCCATAGAAATACTAAACAATAAAGCCTGACAAGAATCATGAAAACCTGGCCATATTGCGGAAAACCAATAGAACTAATTTCTTGCACTGATAACACTAAATTTCAAAATTAATTTTGATATAGATCCCAGTTAGTGTTAGCATTCGCTTCTCCTTGAAAACATTTCGAAGAGAATGTTTTTCGTGGATACGGTAAATATGCAATTTTTTTGTAATCTAAATGTGGATATAACATCAACAGAATCTCTCCAAAAAATTATACCGTATGTTAGTAAGTAATATACATGTCCATAGTACGCACTTCTAGTGGTTGACTCAGAACACGTCGTGGATAGAATGGACAGAGCATAACATGCACTCGAGATTTTTTTATTTATTTCTGCAATTGACTTCCAATTCACATGGCAAACTACTTCTACTCCCAAGAAGCTTGCACGTGACACTTGCTCAATATCCTCCCCTGAATTAGATACCTTTAATGAAATTGGTAAGGTTTTTAAAGTGAACCAGTTTAGTTTTTCTTAAATTGATCTTTAAGTTGAGAGTAGCGAGCCATTTCATAACATTTCTCCAAGTATGATTGATGTGAAATTCATTTGCTTTAGCACTGGAGAATAAAATTGTAGCATCATTTTGTTGCTTGCTTAGTACCCATAAGCTAAGCTTACTTTGGGACTAGGTCAATTGGTGTGATATTTATTACCGAAAACACAAACTGAAATATAGATGCACAGAAAAACCAGAAAAATAAGACCAGCGCTGGGAATCGAACTCAGGTCCTCGGCATTCCGTGCCGTGTGCTATACCGCTACACCACCGCTGCACCGTTTTCTGGTTTTTCTGTGCATCTATATTTCAGTTTGTGTTTTCGATATAGGTTTTACGGGATGACCGTAAAAGTAACAAAAAAATTGAAATTGAAATAAAAAATACAAAAAGATTCCAAAAAACCAATCTTAAGTGATATTTACCCTTGGAGTGGCAAGCGTCCGGGTCCCGGCACACCCTTGTTTGGCAGGCGACCTGCTCCCGGCACGCTGTCAAAAACCCTTGAGTGGCAAGCGACCGGCTCTAAGAACAAAAGTGGCCCTAGCACGCTACCATGTGGTACTCCTACTAGGACGGTTTTAAATTCAGACTGCTCTTGCTCTATTGTTTTACTAGTTCTATTATATGTATCGATTACTGTGGCTTTTTCTATTACATAAGTATTTTTTTATTAATTTAAGGGCAACCACCTCTTATACCTAAGTTTTCTAATGCGTGATTGTTGTATGTAACCTGGCCATTGCCAATGAGAATGAAATTTCTAACAATACGAAATCTTCTCTCAATTTTTGTTCGATGGCCCGCGGGCCACAGTTCCCCTGACCAAGTCAAAAACGAAACATAATTTATATGTGCACCTGCAAGTGTTCGACCAAAAAATGTTGCAAAATACTCGTAACAGCTCAATCAATTAAGTCCACTCCACAAGTTGACTCATTTTGGTTAATACTGATAAGCTAAAAAAAGTAGGTTAAGTTTTTTTACTAAGTTTTAGCGCTTTCGTCTCAAATCTCGTGAGAAATTACTCCAATATAAGTATAATTAAAAATCAGTATAATACACATAATAATAATGATATTTTTTTTACAGAAATGAAGAAGAAAAACAGATGTTGGAATATGCTTTATTAATCTGTGATGTCAAGAACAAGTATCTGTTGGACCGTAACGTCTCCGATGAATTTTTAGTTAGCCATATAAGAGGGGTAATTTGACTGTTAATATTGACCTCTAGTTGCAAATCACTGGTTATAATTCAGAGAGAGTGTGGTACGGAGGTTCAAAAAATATTCGTTGCCTGCCAGCTTAACCCCCAACCGTACTTTTTAGATTTCGCCAGAAGTATACGACGTATTTGTCAAGTGTAAGTGGAGAGGCAAATTACAGTATTGCCATCACTTGTTCAAAGAAGTATTGACGCATGAAGGTTTATGTTTCAACTTCAATTCGTTATCTTTCGAAGATATGTTTAAAAATGAGAGGTATGTAGAACTCTTAGCACAAGTTAAGTTAGTTTCAACATTAAACAATTAAATAGGTTTCGCAATTTTATTTCTTAAAATTAATATTTATAATCACACCTGTGTGGCGGATTTGGCCACGTTTCAGCCAGAAATGTATGAGAATATGTTGCTAGGAATGTGTTTATTATGAAAAATAATTACATAATAAGTACAGTTATTATTTTTTTGGTTCATTAAGTTTTTATTGTTAAATAATTAAATCGAAATATTTTATTATAGTATACAACAGGAATATCAGTATCTTTCTGCAACTTATCAGACGAAAAATTGGAACTTCAATACTGGATACACCAAATTAAATGGTTCTGTGTACCCACTTCGAGGTCAAGTGAGTTATTATCATTATCTATTACAGACTGGATTGTATGAATTTGTATCATATGGAAGATTTTCAAGTACTAGTGGATACCATCTGTTTTTACCTCCAGATACCTGCTTTTTTTTAACCGACTTCAAAAAAGGAGGAGGTTCTATGTTCCAATGTTTGTATTTTTTTTAATATATGTTCGCCGATTACTCAGTCAATTGTGGACCGATTTTCAAAATTATTTTTTCATTCGAATAAGTATTTTTCTGAGGTGGTCCCATTGTCACCAAGTTAAGATCTGATGATGGCATCCTAGGGAAATCGAGGGCAAATCTCAAATTTTATAGGCACACCTATGGCGATTTTGGCATTTTTAGCATTAAGATAAGCATTTACATTCAGAAAGCATCATTTGGTAAACTGAACCTGATGAAGAAGACCGTAGATGACCAATGGAACTCTTCAAAGCTAAGTAATGCTCGCTCGTCTATAAACGATCATTATTAATATACCTAGATAATAAGCGACTAAGAAGAAGCTTTAAGTTAATGATTCTTTCGAACTGATCTGATGCTGAAGCGGGAAGGTAGGCAACGGAACTCTGTTATAAAACAACGTAACTAAGCCGTGTTTGGGCTTCATGGAATCGTTGTGAGATGTACTTTGGCTACGAATCACTAAAAAGTGAGAAATAAAGAAAATTTTTAACAAAAAAGTAAAACTGACTCCAAAAAAATAACAAAAAAATGGAACCGACTACAAAATCCTTTAAAATATTTTACTAGCACGACCCAGCAAGATGGATTGAAACCCATAGTATGGTAGGTGAGGTAGACAACTATTGTTCAATCTGCTGGCTCGTGCTGAGGCACCGACTTCGAGCTAGTAGGTAGGTACCTAGTGCTAGTAAAATATTTCAAAGGATTTTGTAGTCGATTCCATTTTTGTTATTTTTTTATTTTTTTGGAGTCGGTTTTACTTTTTTGTTAATCATAATAAGAAACTATTAATGATTTTTTTTTATCTCGCATCAACGTGTGGCACATAGTTCGACAGCTCTTTTGACAAGATAGTATGGTTTCTCAAAAACTTTTTTGATAAGATTTCCGGAAATAATCGCTACCAAAGTAGCAAAAGTTGTGTCCCCCCCTCTATCTTGTAAACCGTTTGCCAAAAAAATATGGAAAAAATATGGAAAGGTAACGCTTAATAAATACTTTCAACGAAAATTGGTTTCAACATGATCGGATATACCGTTTTTGAGTTATTGCCGAAAAACTGCGCTTCTTAACAACAGGACGTAAGTGCCGTGACGATACGCTCTTTTTCTGGCAATAGATTTTAAGACTGTAGTAAGTGTTTTAATTGTGTTAAAACGCACATAATATTGCTTCATTTTTTTCGTAATGGCTACGGAACCCTATCTTGGGCCTGTCCGACACGCTCTTGGCCGTTTTTTTATTTAAATAATGACCGTAACAGTACCTAACAGTTGCAATTTCTTACATATTAAAAGGCGAAGTGCGTTGGCGAAGATCAATCTAAAATAAATAAAAAAAACAATTAGCAAGGTCGTCTTTAAGCCAATACACAGCCAGCAATAATTTATCTACTTCCAGGCCTAGGTTATAAATAATGTGACTATTCTGCGCAGTCTTGACCCGTTGACACTTGCAATTATTTTTCAATAGATGAATGGCGCCAACCCTGATTTAGAGTTTACCCTGCTTGAAGAACCTGGTGACAGCGACGAGCAATGCAACAGTCTTTCTAATGGATTTAAGGTAAACAGCGATAATCACACACACCCAAAAACCTTAGATTGAAACCGTTCAAATAGGTTTTTGCTTAATACAACCTGAAACATGGATGCACAGAAAAAAACAGAAAAAGAGACCAGCGCTGGGAATCGAATCCAGGTCCTCAGCATTCCGTGCTGCGTGCCATACCCCTACACCACCACTGGATAGGAGTCTAGATACACATTTTTCTCCCATGCATTTCAGCTTGCTTGCATTTTGCTAAAAAGTAACAAATTTGGAGTTGAAATAAAAAATGCAAAAATACTCCTAAAACCAATCTTACGTTTTTGCTTATAATACGAGTATCAGTATCAATAATGCTAGCTGATGATTTACTAATTGTATAGGTAGTGCAGTGGCCCCATCCCTGGATTTTGACGTTCACTGATTCATTTAGTTCATTCTCATTTTATGCAATAGAGTTCTTTATATATCTGTGTGTGAAATTATCTCTTTATTAAAAACAAACATAATAAAACATAATTAAACTATAGGTAGAAAATTTGGCCTAAATCGTCGTCAATGGGCAAGGTGCCCAGAAGGCTGGCCGTATTTCCTCGTTGTATAGCGATACTTATACGCTGTGCGAAATAGTGGTCAGCCCTCTGGTCGCCCGAGGCCTCTATTAGGCGCGTCCACCAATCTTTATATAGCCGAAGCGCACTTGGCCCCCAATCCCCAAGGTTTCAACACCAAACGCCGCAAACATGTAGTTGGTTCCTAGGGCGGCATATTATTCACTTTAACTCTGGTGGCACTACCTGTATTTTTGCAGTCTGTCTGCATTGTTTTTACAATTTTACCCGCACCAAATTTCAAGGCATCCCTGGAAGTGGGTAGAATTTAGCGTGAAAAGTAAGAAAAATTCAAGTTGTTAAGTCAGTTAAACATTTCATCGTCGTCATCATCACAGCAGCTTTTGTTTTGCTTGTCATCTCCACGCCCGACAATCCATCACCAACTGCATCTATCCATCACCTGCCTGCCGGCAGATGTCGTCCTTCCATCTCACTGGTCTTTCCCCTCTAATCTTCTTCGGTTAAAAATTTAATGAAATAATAAGTCTTGTATACAATATTGCAAGTATTCTGATGAAAGATGCAAGCACAATTGTGTGTTAGTTAATACGGATGTGGCGTTAATTGTTTACTCTGTTTTTTTTTTAGATCTACGTGCAACATCCTGCAGACATGCCGCAGTCATCTCTGTACTACTACGCAGCAATCCCGGGACAAGTCACATCGCTAGCTCTCAAGTTTAGTATATTGAATACTTCATCAAGCTTGCAAAATTACGACCATGACCAGTAAGTAAATAGATACATATTTTTTATCGTCGGTTTATGATGTCTTGATCGTACATTTGACGTCTTTCTTGTATCGTATTCCTCAGTAATGAGAGTCGCGACCTCCCTTCTGCATCACTTTTTGTCGTGCGAGCACGTACAACGTTACTCTCGTACATTCGACACTACTGGTTAAATTATTCTCCAATACAAAACTTCTTGTTTTCATTTCGCAGGCGTCAGTGTTATTTTACATGGGACCGCCCCCTCGATTACTTCAAAATCTACACTCCCAGCAACTGTTGGCTTGAATGCCTCTCTAAATTTACCTACAAAAGATGTAGTTGCGTGTGGTTTCACATGCCACGTGAGTATAAATCTACCCATGTAAAACAGTATCACGACTGACTGACAGATATAACAAGTATAAGAATAAGAATAAGAATAAGAAGTTTATTTGTTTTCTCCACCACCAAGTACAATGAAAAAAACTTAGATACTACAATACAATTTAGGTGTAATTGACAGTCTTGGGTGGGGGAGACTGGTGCCCGAACTAGGAATGCCCTGTGTGAAAATCAATCGAAGTATATCTGTAAGTACGATGTAGGTATCTACGGAAAGTTACAATCGTGCGTTGTGTTTGACGAAAACTTTTGAAGATATTCATAAAGCACCTAATTATAATCATTAGGTAAGTATGTATGTAAACTCTTTATTAAGTATACAAAAGAAAAGAAACAAAACACAATTGACAAACTTTGAGACACTTATACAAAGGCTGACTTATCCCTTTGTAAGTTAACTATTTCCAGATAAAAACAGCTCTGAACTATGTACAGCACAGAAAAGAGCCTGCGTTACAAAAGCTCATGGTAAGATTATAATTTTAGCGTTCATTTTTGATGAAATAACTGTTGAATATACTGTATCCAAGACGGTATGCTTAATAATAGTGGAATGGTCAAGTTAAATTCAGCGTATGTTGTTGTTACGGCCACACACTTTAAAGGTACCTACTTGTCACGTCGCGAACAAGGCGCTTTCTACAAAGCGTTACAGTGTCAATCTGACAAGTTACATGCAAATTAGCCCGTATGGAGTATTTTTTCTTAAATTTTTCTATAAAAATATTAGCAGTCGTTTTTTTAAGGCTTTAGTAAACATAATTCCATGATATTTAAAAAATTACGACTTTTTTTTCAAAAAACAAATTGACACAATGTGGTACTACTGGTCGTTCTTGCTGACGTGAAAACTGTCACAGGTCCGCTTATCTCTCGTGTTAAATCTCGTGTTTAAGTACACGCAATAAATTATTCCTCGGAAAAACTTCACAAAACTAAATATTTTTAACATTTTAGACGAGTTAGCATCTGGTTCGGCGGACGAGGAAATGGGTGAAACATGCAACTGCCTGCCCTCATGCACCAGCGTGCAGTACGATGCGGAAATACTAAAAACAACTTTTGATTTCAAAAAAGATTTTATTGCAAATAAAAGATCGTATAACAAATCAAAAGGGACTCAAGATTTTCGCTTTTTAGACAAGTACGTAATTAAATAGACAATGGAATTTCATGGGTAATTTTTTTATGTAAGACAAATTTATTATATTAGACGATTCCGCGATAGCAAAGACAAATAAGAACGTAAATCAATTGAATTCTGCAACTGATAGTTTACTTTTAAGACGTAAAAAATTTAATTGTGCGAATGAAAGCGATCACTGAGAAATAAATGCAAAACGAAATAAAAAGTTATATTATCATTTCAGGTATAATTTCTCGAAGGTAGAGATGTATTTCAAGGAGCCTCGGTTCGTGTCGATGCGTCGCTCGGAGCTGTTCGGGCTGACGGACTTCCTGGCCAACTGCGGCGGGCTGCTCGGGCTCTTCCTCGGCTTCTCCTTCCTCAGCCTCATCGAGATCTTCTACTTCTGCACGCTCAGGTTCGTGTATCTCACCACAATCAAATCAAATAAACAGCCAGTAAAAGGGATTATATTAATAACTAGCTATTACCCGCGGCTTCGCTCGCGTGAACCATAAACATTTCAAAGAAGCAAGTAATCAAGCAAGTATGCAAGTGAGAATGTTAGCGAGCATGTAATTATGCAAGAAATAGTGCAAGCAAGCAAGTATACTCCCAAAGGTGCAAGCAATAATGCAAGCTAGCAGAGTTAGTACGCCAATGGTGGTAGTGAAGATCAGTTATTTAGTTTCAATATTGATAACTTCGCACGCGTAAATATCATTATGCCGCCTCCACATGCTTGGTGTTTGCCACAAATACCAAACACTTGCCAAACACTGACCACAATCATCTAACACAAACACGGCATCCCCAAGCTTGGCAAACATGGCGAACGACGAGCTTGTTGTGACAGTGATTACTTTCGGGTTGACTTATTTTTATTTAAAAAGAAAGCAAAATAAAAGTAAACGAAAAAGAAGGAAACCAAGACGTTGGTGGATGATCAAAATTCACAGAAATCGTACAAGATTTGGATACATCGTAAACACGTTTACTACAGACAAGCGTTTGGATACATCGCAAACACGTTTATCGAATACCCTTTGATTTGTGCACAAAAACCGACACCGACGCCGATCACTGGCAAACAAGAAACAAAAACAGGCAAACACAGGCGAACACCTACCCACACGTTCGTGTTCGTTGTTTGGTGTTCGCTGTTTGCCGTTGTTCGCCAAGCATGTGGAAGCGGCATTAGATATAGCGGTCGAATTGAGATTCCGGGATTTTACAAAATTCCCGTGGGAATTCCCAAAAATTACATCGTGGTTTTCATTGACGTTGCATTAAAAAAAACCAATTACAATATTATCCCTATCTTTATTTTATCTATCTAGTGGAAATATCGGGATAAAAAGTAGTTAAATCCAGGTTATAAACCAACTTTCTGCCAAATAACAAACATACTCACTCACTACCTTTCGCATTTATAATATTGGTAGGATACCTATATTTTTACATAAATTTACGTCAATTACATTCTTTTCAATTTATGTTAAAAACACTCCTTTGCACTGCGCTGCGTCGAGACTAGCACAGCAATTGCATACTTCCAGGCCTAGGTTATAGCCTATTATTACCTATGTACTATTATGAGTAGGTAGGTAATTATAAAGTCAAATTTATGAATGCTATGTAAAGCGGAGCTTCTTGTATTTATTTATCTCGGTTATTCCAGTTGTATTACAACGTCCCAGAGCCACGTATAAATTTTTGTAAAATAAAATGATTCCTAAAGCTCCAATTTATTTGTTACAGATTATGGTGCACTCTGAAAAAGGACATCAAGATTGAAAAGAAAAAGTATAGAGAATCCATGTATAAAAGATAATAACTAGCTGAACCAAGCAATTTATATTTTATAAATTTTCAGTGAATCAATTTTAAACTTATTAGCACAGGAAAAATGGCATATTTTGGCGGCAAAATATTTACATCAATGAAACTTTGTTTATAACTTTTATCTTGGCACTAGAAATGTGAGTCCTACCAAAATTTAGACGTCCTAACCTCTCCCAGGGGGTATGGGCAGGGGCCAACGTTTAACAAATGGCAAATTTTACAAACTAGGCAAGTGTGGTGTCATTTTAGATGTAATTTTTTGCGCTGAATCGAATGAGACTATATTCATACTCATAAGATTAATATTTTGCGAGATATGAAGGGTTTCTCTTGAAAACATAGAACAGTCTAAAAATCGCTTACCAATATGATAGTAATACTGTTTGCTCTCAGTGATCCTGAGAAGCCTATATTGTTGCTTAAACCCAAAATTGGTCGAGTTAAAATGAAAATATTTTGTTTTCTATGTTTTCGACAAACACCCTTCATATTTAGATTTAGAAATTATAGAATTAGGTATTACTGGTGATCATTTAATGTAGAAATGTATTTGTTTGACGAATAAAAATTAAGCGTTGAAGAATTTTTTTAAATTATTAAATACGACCTTATTAGTTTCGTAACTACCATTACGAAATAAATCCTGACACATTGCAAAACCCGTCAAGTTTCTCAATATTGACAATATGAGCCATGTTGCGTGTGATGAAATTTTTGTCTATGGTTCACATGTCCACATTCGGAAACTTCATAGGTACCTAGTGCGCAATGCGTCAGGTCAGGATAATTACTATATTGCGGCCGCTGACATAGTCACGGATCTAGTGAACAATGTTTTTCCATCGTATTTTGTCGGAAAAGTTGGTATTTATCAAGATTGTTTTTTTGGAATCTTTTTGTATTTTTTTATTTCAATTCCAATTTTTTTACTTTTACGGTCATCCCGTAAAACCGAAATTGAAAATACAAACTGAAATATAGATGCACAGAAAAAACAGAAAAATAAGACCATCACTGGGAATCGAACCCAGGTCCTCGGTAATCCGTACCGCGTGCTATACCGGTACACCACTGATGGTCAACGGTACCGACACGAATTTCCCTATGCACCTCATATCTCAGCTTGTGTTTCTTACTTAGTCACTTAAGCAGCGACGCTAGCGACATCTATGCCGTAGCCCTCAACGAGAAACTATTTGGTATTTATCTTCAATTACCTTTAACCCTTAAATTGGCACTGTGCATCACTGTGTACGTTAGTTAATAAAAAATCCTATCATCAATGTATAAATTTTTTGAAACTTTTATGACTAAAAACTACTAAATAATTTTATGATGAATGGTTGAAAAAATATGTGACTTGGCAATAATTTCAAATTAACGTCAGTGTCAAAAATAAGTTCAACGCAGCGTCGCATTCTAGTACCTAGGGAAAGTTTTATTAAAAAATTTCAACTTTTTCCTATGCAAGTTATGCTTATTATGTTTTGTGTTTTATGAGAAAAGGCTAAAGTATACGAACAATTGGTTCTTTTGTGTACATTCAGCATCAATTAACGATAATCACTGTTAAATTAGAACGTACACCACGGTTACCGTCGCCAAGTTTGTGAAGAAGTACTTACATTCAACTACGGTAACCACCATGTACGTTGCCAACTACAAGGTGAATTAACTTCGGTAACCACGGTGTACATTACCAAGTTCCCTGTACATTTTTTTGATTTCAAATTAACGATTTTACGTTCCCTTGATTATTTTAAATATTTTTAAACAGTATGCTTTTCTTTCTTTGTCTGCAATGCTTAACATAAAGTCGACCGCATAAGATTTTAGCTTTAATTCCCGTAGAAAATGCATGTTATGATTGTAGCTCTAATCCGGACGAGGAAATTAAACCACCACCACAATTCGATTCTGATGATAGCTCTGATGCACCTTCTCTAAACTCTTCTTTGGAACGTTTGAATTTGCTATTCTGCTTATTGGATGAGCATGAGGTTGATAAATATATATGTATGTATATCCAAAACCGATTGAATTCTGAAAGCATGCACGATGCTTTTTTCACCCATTAGAGAAAAAGTTCTGCCCTGGCCATCCACAGTTAATATGATACTTTGCCCACATGCAATCAATAGCCACGCCATCTACACTTGAGCGCGTTTCGAACTCAACCAGAGCTCATCTTCAGAGCAACTCATATATGCCCCTTTTTTTCGCTGTTGGAAAACACGAAATTGCTTTCGACAGTTCCACACTATATTTGATTTGGATAGGTACGAGTATTTAACTAAATGTAAACAAAATTCAGTTGCTAGATTTGTCACATTCAAGGATTTAAACATTTTACTTGTCTATCATTGTAATACTAAGTACACTAGTGTATTTCAATACAGATAGTATGTTTAGATAGTTTAATGGGGAAATTTCAATATTTAAGACCCCAATTGACGGTGTTTTGTTTACATTTAGTTAAAATACCTATACCAAATATACCAAAACCAAGTATAAATGATGTTTTTTTTTAAATAATTTAGGTTTTTTTATATAAAAGTTTACTGCCTCATTGGCAGCGGTAACCAGCGTGTACACAAAATAATGTTACTTTGTTCTTATAGAATTGGCAACGTGCATGGTGATGTACATAGATTTTCTGAAAAACCAATAATGCTAGATTTTTTTTTTCATTTTTCTGTAGACCTAAGACGGTATTAAATAAAGGTATGATACTGTATCACTTGTTTTTGTATTTTTTTACTGTTGCCAATTTAAGGGTTAATAACTTCAGAAAGCTAGTTGAGAAAGAAAGATAAATGCGAACATTTCTGTCAAAATACAATGGTGAAATAATTATTCACTGCATCTACAGATTCATTTCTTTCGTCAGTTGATCTTAGGGGTATCTGCGTGAAAGAACATAATATATCTCGTTTAAGTAGTGTCTATCGTAGTAGAAATCATCTAATCTTTAGTAATAAGTAATTGATAACGATGGCACTGTTCTACCAATGTGTATTAGAAAAAATAATCGCAGCCTATATACGTCCCACTGCTGGGCACAGGCCTCCTCTCAGAATGAGAGGGCTTGGGCAGTAGTTCCCACGCGGGCCCAGTGCGGATTGGGAACTTCACACACACCATTGAATTGCTTCGCAGGTTTGTGCAGGTTTCCTCACGATGTTTTCCTTCACCGTAAATTTCAAATGTAATTTCGCACATGAATTCCGAAAAACTCAGAGGTGCGAGCCGGGGTTTGAACCCACGATCCTCTGCTTAGAAGGCCATAGGTCAAACCACTCGGCCACCGCGGCGGGGTGTATTAGAAATGTGATTAAATTTATTAAAATCCCACTAATCCCATTAATATTAGACATGCAAAAGTTTGTAAGCCTGTTTGTTTGTTTGTTACCTCATCACGCTTAAACTGCTAAACTTTTTTAGATGACATTCGGCATACAGATAGGCATAGTACCTATAGTTTTTATCCCGGAAAATTGCATCGTTCTCGCGGAATAGCGACAAGTGTGTTCTACAAGTACGAAGTCGCGGGAAACAGCTAGTGAAAAATAAAATTACTTCGATAGGACAAGGTTTTTAAAAAGAATCAAATAGGTTAAACTTGACAAGAACAAGTAGGTAGTTCCTTTTTCATGTCGTACAGAGATGTAACTATCTAAGACGTGTGGTTGCGAATGAGCAAGTTGAAAGGTTGCAGTAAAACTGTTTTAGGGTTCCGGAGCCAAAATGGCAAAAACGGAACCCTTATAGTTTCGCCATGTCTGTCTGTCTGTCTGTCCGTCCGCGGTTTTGCTCAGGGACTATCAATGCTAGAAAGCTGTAATTTTGCACGGATAAATATGTAAACTATGCCGACAAAATGGCACAATTAAAAATTAAAAAAAAATTGTAGGGTCTCCTAGACGTAAAGTGGGGGTGATTTTTTTCTCATCTAACCCTATAGTGTGGGGTATCGTTGGATAGGTCTTTTAAAACCATTAGGGGTTTGCTGAAACGATTTGTTTGCGAAATATTCAACTTTAAAGTGCAAATTTTCATTAAAATCCAGCGTCCCCCCCCCCTCTAAAATCTAAAACGGTAGGTGGAAAAATTTGAAAAAATTCAGGGTGGTATATCAAACTTTCAAGGAAAACTATAACGGCTAAGTTTTCTTGAGAAATATTAGTTTATGAGTAAATATCAGCCAAAGGTATAAAATATACCTAAACTTGGAATATTCCGTATAAAATACGAAATCCTTAGAAAAATATTACTTATTTTTTTCGTAATGGCTACAGAACCCTATTTTTAGCGTGTCCGACACGCTCTTGGCCGGTTTTTTTTTCTAAATTTTGCCATCGGACTAAAATGGGTTACGTAGGTACTTACTCACTAGCTGGCCGAAGTGGCTCCCGGCCTCCAACACCAAACTACACTATGCCAAAATACTAAATGGGTTTTGGGGAATTTCTTATTAATTTCCACTGTTCCAGACTTTGATGACTCAATTAATGAAGGATGGGATAGGATATTGCATTGAATTCTAACATATACAAATTCTACCTTCACCTTTTGAAATTTTTTTTTCTCAGGTCACCAAAGGCAGTACTAGCAACTTTTTTATCTGGATCTAAATAGGTCAAATGTCAAGGAACTTTTAATTAATTGACTAATAAACAAAACTTTAATTTAAATGAACTAGAATAGTGGCCTCTCTGGACATTAATTTATCGTGGTAAAAACAATATCGTAAGTTCCCTCATTTAATAATTACCTGAAGCCTCTCCCCAATTATCAGGTGGAGTTTGCTATCTAGTACATTCTCAGTTGCTTGTACAAATTGAAAGTGAAACGACGTGTCAGAATACTATGGAGTGAGTATTTTCGTTCAATAATAACTGAGCATGGCATCAAAATGTGGGTAGCAAAATGTTCTAGTACCTACCTGCATTTCTTTAGTTTATATTTCTTTGGTATGATCAGTGTAATGCTGGATCAAGGTAGGCGTCCACTTATCCGCATCGTACGCTTCGGACGTATCGGATTTGTTGCTGTTTAGAAATGTGCGACGCTTACGATGCGGACAGGTGGACGCACTTATATGAGTTTCTATACAAAGAATACTACGATCCGTTGCGTGCGATGCGTCCGATGCGTACGATACCGACAATTGGACGTTTACCTTCAAGGAGTGGCAGTCCTGAGACCTACGCATTTTTTGATACGCACTGTGTTTTTTGCTCACGCCTACTCACGTTTCTACTCGTATCTCACCTCTTTTGCTACAATGAATTATACCCATGCATCTTTTTACACCATCGCTTAAGCCGTGGTGGCCTAGTGGTTTGCCCTATTGCCTCTCAATCAGAGGGTCGTGGGTTCAAACCCCGGCTCGCACCTCGTGAGTTTTTCGAAATTGATGTGCGAAATTATATTTTGAAATTTACCACGAGCTGTACGGTGAAGCAAAACATCGTGAGGAAACCTGCACACACCGGCGAAGCATTTCAATGGTGCGTGTGTGCGTCTGTGAAGTTCCCAATCCTTTTTATACAAGCCCGGTTTTTTACTAATATCTCTAAAACATGACATACCTTTTTTTTCAGTGACCCCCTTCCGACCCTTCTATCTATTTGCTCGACATCAATCCTTTTTTTACAACCTTTTTTTAGTTTCACCTGTCCCGTTGTCTGTCTGTCTGTAGTCAAATCTTGCAAGTATAATTTGACCAACTTCCAGTAGACAAATTGACTTGAAATTTGGAATACTTATGTAAATTGCGTGACAATACAATAATCTGGTAGTGACATCCTGGTAGTCTAGCAATGATCGTCTCCGCAGGACGGAACTCTTCAACGGTTAATAGTATCGACTTGAAATTTGGTATGCAAATGTAGTTTGGGTGACAATGCAAATAAAGTCAACAAAAACTACAGTCAGAAAAAAATCTTTTATTAAAAAGGATTTTTTTTACCAAAAACTTGCAAGTTAAATTTGATCCACTTGCCGGTTTCCGATTGAGCTGAAACTTTGAATGCATGTGTAAATCGAATGACAATGGAATATTATTATGACTTAGAGCTGATCGGATCGGAAGCTGAAGGGTGGCCATAGGAAGTCCGAAATAAAACGACACAAACCCCATCGAGTTTGAGCTCGTTGGATTCGTCTTTACTATTACTTTTGTCTAGATGGTACTAGAGTCTGATAATGGAGCAGGAAGGTGACCATAGAAATTCGGTAATTAAACGACGCAACCGTATCAAGTTTGGGCTCCTTTGATTTGTGTTGATGAGTACTTTGGTCGACGTGAATATGCGACCCCATCAAATACTAAAATGTTAAAAATAAAATGAAAGAAATAAAAACCTTTGTAAAAACAAGCTTTTATTAGAAAAAGTAAATGAACTAAAAAGGAAAAAATAAGTTTAAGTAACATTTGTCACATGTATATATGTCGTAAGAATGCTTTAGGTTCAGGATAACCCCTTATATGTGGTTTAAAGCTTGTTTTAAAACGGTTTTTTTTTTCTTTTATTATGTCCAAACCACCGAAGCATAGGTACTTTTTCTTTCTTTCTTTCTGTTAATTCACTTAGTACTCTTTTTAAAACTAAATAAATAAATAAATCTTTTTTTTAATCTTTATCTTGGTCATTATAATAATAGATTTCGAGAATAATTTTCAGCTTCACAGACAGATGATTTGCAAGGAATTAAAGTAGTTGTGCACACAGCCATATATTGGTCTTGCTCTCACAGGCTGGAAACAGGTGTGACGGGTGACCTTGGCATGGTCGGTAAGATGAAGCAGCAGCGGAGGAAACGACAGAAGCTGCTTATCATTGACCTGTTCCTGGACTTTGCGAAGAATACCACGCTGCACGGTCTGCGGTATATCACCCAGGGAGTCACAATTGCGGAAAAGTAGGTGTTATTTGAGACACAAAAATAAGCCTTGCGTAAATAAGGACTTTTCGCGAATAAATACTGGAATATTACGTAATATTTTCGATTTAATTCCACTTCAGCCACTCAACATGCTCCTTCTAAAAAAATAAGATGAAATAAATAAATAAATAAAAAGCCCTTTGTTCTGGATTAGAGATGGTGTACACGCTTGCATCTTTCGGAATTATAAAATATCTCTAATCTCAGTGTGCCTCTTGGCATAGGCCTCCTCTAGCAATTTCAGCATAGCAATTCAAAAACAATTTTTATCTATATATTTATCTATATAAGTACATATTTTTATCCGTTGCCTAGCCAACAAGGTGATGGTACGGTCAAGGACTCAGGATCTCATAATTCATGAGTCTCCATGGAACCATTTCACAGTAAACGTCATAGTGACATCGCATTAATTAACAAGGAACATCGTAATGACTTTTCCTTTGAAAAGGTTCCATGGTGGCTCATGGATTAAAGTCCTCGACCGTACTACGGGGAATGTTTGTTCTCGGGTCTTGGGTGTTTACTATGTATTTAAGTATGTATCTATCTATATCATTATATTTATCCGTTGCTTAGTACCCATAACACAAGCTTTGCGAAGCTTACTTTGGGACTAGGTCAATTGGTGTGAATTGTCCCGTGATATTTATTTATTTATTTATTATTCATTTATAAGGGATTTACCTGATCGTAGATGTATTTCATATTGTGTACCATTACCCACAATTTCCATGGTTCGCGTGTTTTTTCAGCACTAGGCCGGTATCTATTACGCATAATTTATCTTATCACCCATTATTCGACCATTAATTGATGACATTAAAATAAGCATTGCCATGTAGATCTGGTGATATCGTTCTATATTACTTGGAATTAATTGGTAGCACTTACTACGGTTTACATTTAATTCCGTTTTTTATTTAATAGTAGATTGTACAACAAGAGCATAAAACGAGCCATTTTACCGAAGACGTTCATATAGCCACCGAGCCGGTACGGCGAGGGTGGATAGACACGTCGAGGGGAAAATGGGTTTAATGCTCGAGTTTTACACTCTGCTTTTCACTTAGATTGCGAGGAAATGAAATAGCAACAGTGGAAACAATAATTCAATTTCTATGTACCTTTTATTTTTATGCATTATTATAATAATTATATTTTTTAATTTTACTAATTTATTATGATTGGTTTGATTGATTTTTAGTTTTATAGAAATTAAAAATTATGTACAAACTTTTTTGTTTGTGGCTGTTGACACATGATTACCTTAGTCTTAAGTTGGTCTTAAACGAAGATATTATTTTATGCACTAGAGCATAAAAAGTCATTTTATGTCGCCTAGATACAGCATAAACACGAACTTTACGAGCATGAGAAGTGAAAAAATACTTTTTGTAATGGCTCATAATAAAAAGTATTAAGTATCTTATTTTATTAGGGGCGGCTAGGCCAACCTCCTTCTTCCACTGTGTTACTTTTTGCCACAGCCACAACAACAGATCTATAAGTATGATTGGTTTTTTGGAGTCTTTTTGTATTTTTTATTTCAACTCCAAATAAAATAAGCAACCTGAGATATGTATGCATAGGAAAAAATAGTGTCTAGATTCCTGTCCAGCAGTGGTGTAGGGGTTACAGCACGCAGCACGGAATGCTGAGGACCCGGGTTCGATTCCCAGTGCTGGTCTCTTTTTCTGGTATTTCTGTGCATCCATGTCTCAGTTTGTATTTTCGAGATCTATAACTTTCATGAATTCAATGATTTTAACCATTCAATTCATAAAAATGTGTTTATTTTACTATATCAGGGCCCAATTGCATAATAAAGTACAAGCTAATAGTATTAGTGAATTTCAATACAAAAATCGCTAATAATATTAGCTTGTACTTTGTTATGCAATCGGGCCCAGGCTGTACTTTACGGAGGTCCATAATATCATTTAGCTATAACTTGGCTCACCCGCGACCATAATTAAAATTAACGTTAGGTCGCGGGTGAGCAAAGTAATTGTTTAAGTTCATTAATATTATATGTTTCAACATTTATTTTGAATTTCTCTTGTAATGCAAGAGGAATACCAGGGTAACAGTTGTTCCTTTATAATTATGACTAATTGTTACATTTATTTCAGGATATTTTGGATCATAACGTTTCTGATAAGCTTGGGTATATGTTTCTGGTCCATCGAGCAAGTGTGGTACAAATGGCGGCACAGTCCCGTCATCGTGTCATTCAATGAAAGAATGATTCCAGTTGATGAGGTAACTGACTCATTTTTCTTGACATTCAAAGTCAAAGTCAAAATACCTTTATTCAATTTAGGCTATAACAAGCACTTATGAATGTCAAAAAAATCCCCTGACAGGTTCGGAAAAACCTCTGTTGAGATAAATCCGGCAAGAAACTCAACGAGATATATTTTTCTAAACAGATTTACAATATTATTAAATGATATGTATACATCACAAGTATTTAACACAACTTTATTTTTAACACAATAGGTTCGCTATTTGAAGGAATCGCTATTGCGGATCGGAATTATTTCCAAATATCCCTGTCCATGATAATAATCATTAACTTTATAATACACCTTAGATATTATTGTCTTCTTGACAATAGATGTGAATTTGGCCTCATAACCATGGATGGCCTCTAACCTCTCCTTTATCCTCCAGGATTGGAACGGTTTTTTTTCGTATAAATTAATAGGCAACTTTATTGTTAATGTGCGCCTATTGTTAATGTGTTGCTTGCGATTGACTCATGTATTTATTTAACCAATCTCAAACTTGACGCAAATATAAAAGTTTTCAAACGAACCTCACGATACTACCTAGCGCCAACTAGACTCACATAAATCTTCTGGATCTGTGTAACCCAATGTGTGAATGAATACGACGATGTCTGTTTTTTTTCAGATTCCATTTCCCTCTGTCACCATTTGTCCACAATGGAAATGCAAATCAAGTGAATATAACTATCACAAACAATACAATAAGTTTTATCCAAGTATTTTTAGTTGGGAAGATGAGCCAAATATAACCAATACGTAAGCACAGTAAAACCATACTTTTTTGAATGAAAATTAAAAAATATAATATCCTGATATTTGTTTTAACAGGGATATAGATGAAAAGCAGATGTTGGAAGATGCTACATTAATATGTGACCCTTATCAACGGCATCTGTTGAACCGTAGCGTCTCTGATAAATCTCTAGTGGACCATATAAGGCAGGTACGAGCATGTGACAGCTAACTCCTATTTTGCCCATTTATTAAATTAATAATGATACCTCATATACATAAGAGTACCCATGAATAAAATGCTAAAAAGAAGAAATCAAGTCCAGTGGTCTACAACTCTGTTAAGCAGCTTATAAGGCTACCCATAGAAGGAAAATCAGGGGAAAAAGCTCGTGTGTAAGCGAATTTTGGCATAGCTGTAGGGAATGGTGTTTTAAACCACATACCAAAAGTACAGATGGATGGGGGTGACGCTAACGGGTGGAGGGGGTGTAAAGGTCCTTTTTTTTGTTTTTCGTAAATAACTCTTAAACGCTGGCCCACAGCAAAAAATATTCTAAGACCTAAGTAATCTACATACAATTCTCTACAAAACTGATGCTACGATACATTTTTTCTCTGAGATAAATATTTCATGAGATATAGAGGGAAGGCAACCGTTGTCTACCTGGTTGGCAAGTAGCACAGTCAGTTGGAACGCTGGTTTACAACCGTCTGGAACGAACTTAATGGAGACAATGCCTTTTGTATTTTAGATTTCACCAAACTTAGACGACGTAGTTTTTGCCTGCGAATGGCGAGGCTCCTACTGTGACAATATAGTCTTCAATGAAGTATTAACACATGATGGTGTTTGTTTCAACTTCAATTCATTATCTTATGAAGACATGTTCAAGAATGAGAGGTATGGAATCTGTTGCTAACAGATAAACCAGAAATAATTTTTCAAAGTCTTATCAGCCTGGTCACGCACATATACAAAAAGTTTTTTAAAAGTAATAGACTCCCGTATTTTAGCTCAACTCAACAGTTCCCAACCTCCCGAACAAGCTGGATTCCGCCCTGGCTTCTCCACCACTGATCATCTTCATACGTTAAACCAAATTATAGAAAAATGTAAAGAGTTCGATAAACAGTTATACTTAGGATTTGTGGATTATTCTAAGGCGTTGGTTACGCACTCGTCTATTGTCAACGCACTTCATCTTCAGGATATCGAACCCACCTACATCAATCTAATAAATTCTATATGTATGTATATGAAAATAACTAGCACAGCAGACGTCAAACTCCAATCATCCGGACAGCCGTATAAAATTGAGAAAGGTGTCAAACAGGGAACCCGCTCTCTCCTAAACTATTAACGAGCAGATTAGAACAAGTGTTCCGAAGCCTGGCAGCTTCGTGAGAGTCCAAGGGCATTGTGGTCGGTGCTAGAAGATTAACAAATCTTCTATTTTTTGACGGCATCGTCTTTTTCTCCTCTTCTGCACTAAAACTTGAGACAATGTTAAAAGATCTAAGCTCTGCAAGCCTTCAGGTTGATTTAAAAATGAATCGGTCAAAGACTAAGGTAATGACCAACAGCACAAGACGTTAGGTCGAGGTAGACGGGCAGTCTATATACAATATGTCGACGAGTTGGTATTTGTACTTAGGCCAATTAGTTTCTTTCAACTACAGGCAGGACAAAGAAGTCGAAAGACGGATCCAAAGTGCGTGGAAAGCAATTGGTCTATGAAGGAGCTGCTGAAAGGTGACCTTCCTTTAGCCCTAAAGCGAAAACTAGTCTATGTATGTATACTGCCTGTCCTAACTTATGGTGCCCAAACATGGTCACTTACAGAGTCCCAGAAAACCAAACTGAAGGTTTGTAAATGAGCTATGGAGCGCAGCAATTATTGCGATGCTAGGAGTGGGAATGATTGATCGAATCCAGAACACGGTGCTGCGGTCTAAAGCACGCATTGTCGATGTCGGTGCAAAGACTGCCAGGTTGAAGTGGGACTGGACCGGCCACGTCAGCCGAATGAATCCTCTGCGGTGAGCTAAAAATGCCAATCAGGAAGGATGGCGACGGCGGGGTAGGCCCAGACGGTGGTGGCGGGACGACCTGGACACATTTCTCGACGACAGGCCTCAGGCTGCTGTGGATTGGGAGAAATGGAGGACATGGGGGGAAGCATTTGCCCAGCAGTGGGACATAAATTCAGGCTACATAATTGATTAATTAATTTTTCAAAGCATACCAGTATTATTCTAGTAAAGTATTTGTATAATGCTTTTTTGTACGTAAATCATTAAAAAGGACACACACATATACAAACATTTAGTTGCGTTACATTAATTTGACTTTGCTGTTATTTTATTATGAAATATATGTCGCAGGGAAATGATAAAAACAGGGATTTGATCAAATTCCTCAGGTATATGATCAAGTCCCGGGAGATGATAAAAAAAACATCGCGTTGTATCATTTCCCTTGCAGAATTCAGTGATTTGATAAAGTCTCCGAGCCGTTTTAGGGGAATGATAGAATTATAGCAATGGCCGATGATTTCCCTTAGCAATTTGATCAAATCCCTGCGCTGTTTTAGGGAAAAGATAAAACGAGTTGTTTAAGTAAACAAGATTCGAACATTTTACTAAACACGTCCAGTAATTTGATTAAATTTCTAAACAGATTTAGGGATTTGACCAAATACCTCAGGGATATGATCAAGTCCCGGGAGATGATAATAAACATTCAGTGGCAGTGGGCTGGTCATATCTGTCGAAGAACTGACAACTGCTCAAGTAAACAAGTTCTTGAGTGGAGATCGCATCTTGGCTAACGTAGTGTAGGACGCCCCCCGGCCAGATGGAGTGACGATCTGCAAAAGGCTGTTGGCAGAAGCTGGATGCGTATAGCCGAGGACAGGGCGCAATGGCGCCCATTGATTGCACCCAGTGGGGGAGGGAGGCCTATGTCCAGCAGTGGACTGCTATAGGCTGATGATGATGATGAAACACATGATGGTGTGAGTGCATACGTATCGCTAGGACATATTCTCTCAAATCCAGGTCACAAAGCCTTTGCAGAGTCTTCAAGAACGAGGTACATAACGCTAATGGATCTATGTGTTTTGGGATGCAATTTACGGTAACTGAGCGAGTCGTTTCACTAATCCGAGACGTTATCATATTATCAACTCTCGGCGAATATAATTTACGCCTTAAAAATACTGTACATGTCAGTGAGTGTTATAAGATGGTTTTATTACAGTTTACAGGCAGAATATAAGTATCATGACGCAAGTGAAGAGACGAAAGACTGGAACTTTACTTCTGGATACAGTTCAAATGATTCTGTATATCCATTTCGAGGTCAAGTGAGTGATGATTTCATCCAGCACACAATATCATATTATTAAAATACTGGCATTTGCCTGCGGATTAGCACGCATAAACCATGTCGTATAAAAAAACTGTGCCAAATTTCATAATCTTTAGTCCTAGCAATTAATAACTAAATATATATATCATAATATGTGTACGAGTATCATACTCTTCCCAAATATTATGACATAATACCGGGTGTGGCCTGTAATACGAGAAAAAAATTAAAACGTAGATCGTCCTCGACAAACTGAACAACATTAGTTCTGCGACTTTCAAAAATAATGGAGTCTTTGAATTTTCCTTTTTCATACAAATTAAATACTGCTATCAATGTACGCCATCCTAGAACAAAACTAACTGACGTCGCCTGTCATGCTACAAACATCATGCATTTTGCTTTACATTGCTTCTTTAAATAAACTTAAAAGTGTAATAAAAATTTAAAAACTAATTATTTTTTAAAGACGAACTTAATGACGTTCAGTTTGACGAGAATGATCTATGGTTTAATTATTTGCTCATATTACCCACACCCGGTATAATCTTCCCAAAATATTGTATGTACCTACAATTAAATAACTCTTTATTTTGCACACCAACACACGTATGTACTACGATTAATATCCTTATTTAGTTGAGTTGATAGGATTTCTACACAGATGTCACTTAAAAAGTGCACCCATCTCATATTGATAACTGATTTTCTCCCATCACGGCTTTCCACTGACACTTGCAGTTGTTTTTTTTTCTTCAGGAAAACGGGGAAAAGCCAGATTTAATTATGGTGCTGCTTCAAAATTCTAGTGACACTGACGAGCAATGCAACAATATCGCTAACGGATTTAAGGTAAAGTACCTTAAAAATGTACCTAATTAATAAATTAAATAATTATACCGATTCTAAGCATTTTTTTAATAATAATTTAATGTAGATTGAATAAATATAAAATGCATTATATTCATATTAATTTATTTATTGCAACCATGGTATATGAAATATATTTTTATTCTAAGGGTCCCCCCAAACCTATCGACGCGGATTCGGCTTTAGCCGATCAAAAAACTCTTTTTCACTTCTCATGCTCATAAAATGTTACTTTAGTCTTTGCATATCGGGACTAATGCTCCTTTGTACAGTCAAGGGCAAAGATATCGACACGGCCAAAGTTGCAAAAATATGTATACACGGCCTTAATGTTAAGTGCATAAAGTCGTGTATACATATTTTTGTAACTTTGGCCGTGTATCTTTGCCCTTGACTGTATTCTCTAGGATAAAAGTTTTTTTTTTTAATTTACGTTGGATACCCCTAAACAGCCAACACGGTGTTTGTGAATGGAGGATTTTTAGGGCGTCAAAATAACCTCAAAATGACAACCGTGCATAAATATTTACAAAAAAAAAACGATTTAATTTCGTGAAACACAATTAATGATTACAAATATAAATATATTCAATTATATTAAGAGTTAATTCATTTTATTATGCATTGTCCAATTACTTAGTTTTTAAATAGTTTTCAATTTTGAAACTAAGGTAACGGCGCCTATTACCGTGGTACTTAAGGAAGTTTTCAAATGAGTCCCAAAAATTAAGGGTATCAAAGCTCCTTAACAAACGAGAATATTTTTTTTATTTAAGAGCGTTTATTGAACTTTCAGTGTCTTAACTTTTTGGGCTAGTTTTAGTTATTAGTATTGATAAAATAATTATTGAAATCAAAATACCCAAATCTTCTATTACCGTGGTAATGGACAGGCTGTGATTCCATTACCGCGAATTGAGCTTCTATTACCGAGGGTATAAAAAACGGCAATTTTTCTACCATCGGTAAAAGGAACCCGACACATGTTTTGGAACTTAATACCGAGGATTAAAAAAGGGTAATGGCTTTGGTTCTGTATAATAAATTGTACATCAAATATTTTTTGACAAAATTTAAATTAAAAACTAAAGTATGATTCGAATAGTGTATCCAGCCCATTGTATTTTATTATGCTTATGCCACCAGTTATAGTTTGATGTATGCATGCTGAGTAAAAGTCACAACTTTATCAAAAAAATCTGCACTTACGGTACCCTAAATGTGAATTATTTTAACAGAAAAATAAATGTCACTCGGTAATAGGGACTTCTTTAAGAACCTATTACCGACCCAAAGACAATTGAATGGGTCGGTAATAGATTCCCAAACATTCTATTACCGAGGGTTATGCGATCATACCATCGTTAATTGGCTTAATTTGGAGTATTGTAAAATCTAATTCCGACCTATAAAAACTATAGGATAGAGTTGTTTTGAATTACAAATCAAATATACTTATTACATCCTTGGCATATAACCAAAATTACATAACTGGTAAGTAAATATAAAATTTCATCGCAATATTTAAACAACTTGGCAAAATAACGGTTTCTATAGAAACTACAAATTCAGTATTGAAGTTTTTGCTAAAAATTAAGAGTTTGTTAATACTTTTCATACCACGGAAATAGTTTTTTAAAAGCGTGAATAGATCAAGATTGGAATAACTGTAACAAATTATATAAACGATAATTTATACCAAAAATAAAGCTTGAAGAACCAAAACTACCACTTTAACTATTACCGTGATATACCACGGTATTACAATCAACAGTTAAAAATGGCGCCTATCGCCGCTGTACTTTATTTTCCATTTTAATCGTATTTCCGGGCCAAAAAATGTACAAAAAGTATTCAGAACTCGTACAAAAAACTATAAAAAGCCATTTAAAAACCATAACATTAGTTCAATTGCCATAAATATTTTTTAAAACACTAAATAAGATTCGAGTCTGCTTGTATGTGGTGTCACGCGTTAGTATGGCAAATCCTCTTCCGTCGGTGCCATTTCGGAAAATCACGAATTGCGAGATGTTTGATTAATTTACATACTTAGCGCTAATAGATCCGTGAGTCGACTAAATAAGCTTCTATTTTGTAAAATATATTTTTTTAAGAAATCTATCGGTTTGATTATAAATGCGTATTTTAAATTGCCGCGGTGATGGCCGTCGATTTCGATACCCCCGGTAATAGGCGCCGTTACCTTATTGGCTAAATATGCAAGCATTTAAAGCGTCACTTCATAAACAATAAAAGAAAAGAAAAAAACCGCAGAACCAATTTTACCTGTATTATACTAAAGGATAATGGCCTAAATTGTTCCTAAGGAAATTATGGGCTTACGTATAGTTTTCCTCCCACGGGAGTAATGACTTTAGTTTTAAAATGTACAAACAAGTTAGCAGGTACGTTATTTCAGACTAAAGAGGTTTTAATTAACATCTTTAAAGCTTAGTTTTAACCTAATTTTACACAAGAAATCTTATCTACGCTTCATGAAACTTCGTTATTTTTTTATTTTAAATTTATATCAAATTGTTTAGCAATAGTTTTAGTACTTAATAAATATTATTATTAATATTATTATTTTAGAATGTTAGAAGAATCTGGCCGTATGACCATTCGAATTCTAAACTAAACACAGTTGTTAGTATTATCTATGGTAGACGACTCGAAAAAAGTGTCAATCAGGGGGGCTACTATGAAATTTGAAAGCCGAAGTTTGTATATCGTATCGCCTATTCAATACGAGTGAGAGGTCCCTTTCGAATTCGAATTCGAGGGATTTTCGAATTTCGCAGTAGCCCCCCTTGTATTGGCGGGTGGGTATTATTTTATTCAGTTGTTTTCTTAGCGTCTGAGAAGTGTTTAGTTCAGACACAATAGTTATTTGTGTCACAAGGGAGCAAAATGGTGTATTTACGGCGAGGGCGTACATTGAATCCAGAATGTAGCGAAGGATTCTACAATAGAATCCTGAGCGTAGCGAGGGATTCTAAAGTAGAATCCTGAGCGTAATGAGGGATTCAAGTGTTAACGCCCAAGATGAAAATAATTTTGCTCCCGAGTGGCTCATTCAACTTTTCACAACGAGCATTAAGAAACTTGAAAAAAAATCAAAATATTATTATAAAGAACAACCGGCATAGAAAACACTTAGAAAATCTTTGAACAGAAAAGTTGCACTTTGCTTCCTCTCGTCAGGGAGGAAAAGTTACTTTTCTGAAGGAGAGGTGTGAAAAATATTTTTATTTTTTTCATTTTTTTTCTTCGCAATGAGATGAAAATCATTGTGTGTATCACGGGCAGTAAGGAAATTACAAACACGTTATTAAAACAGCATACCAACACAGCACAGTAAGCAGTACAGAAAACACAGGTACCTATATACATAGAGATTATTCTAATCTAAGGTAAGAAATAGGCGGTCATATCGCTTCAGAGCGATCTCTTCCGGGCAACCTTTACCACAGAATAAGTAATAGTACTACCGTACCTTTACAATGGAGAGAATTAAGGAATCAATTTTAGCAGGGGGTGCGATTTACAGTAGATTAGAGCAATATGAAGAATACATAAAACTTACACATACAATACACATACACAACAAATCTAAGTAAGTTCAAAACCCTTGAAAAAAAATTTCTAGGTACGTACTAGCTCGAAGTAGGTGACTCAGCACGACCCAGCAGGAGGGATTGACACCCATAGAATTTAGGTGAGGTAGACAACCGACTTCGAGCTAGTAAGCACCTAGAAAAATATTTTCAAGAGTTTTGTAGTCGGTTCCATTTTTTGTTATTTTTATTTTTAGTTTTTTGGAGTCGGTTTCACTGTTTTGTTAAAAAAAAACTTTTTTTATGGATTTTTTGGAGATTTTTTTTAAAGATCTACATTCAGCATCCAGCAGACATGCCGCAATCATCTCTGTACTACTACGCAGTGATCCCGGGACAAGTCACGTCGCTAGCTCTCAAGTTCAACATAATAAACACTTCATCAAGCTTAGAGAATTACGAATATGAACAGTAAGTACGATTTTACTTTTTAATGGCTGGCCTACAAAGTGTTTTCTGATGATAAATTGTTGGCAAAAAAAGAAGCCATTCATCTCAGAGATATGCCCACAACATCGAAGCTCAAATAGGTATCGCATCAAATGTCCCTGGCCGCCAGGCATATCAATGTTTCTTACCCCAGCTGCCATCTTAATATTCTAATTACTAATTTTAACAAAAGTAGAAGGTACCTAACAAAGTAGTGTTAAGCAAAAACCTTATAATTTGAAAGAATTAAGGGGTATTTTTCATTGCAGGCGCCAATGTTACTTCCCCGAAGACCATCCTCTCGATTATTTCAAAATCTACACTCCCAGCAACTGTCGGCTAGAGTGCCTCTCCAAATACACCTACAAGAAATGTGGCTGCGTGCGGTTCCACATGCCCCGTGAGCTATACCTACTCGTACATTAAAAATATACATTTGAACACAGGATAGCCTAGAATACTGAATCTGACTTACTGCTAGGCAGGCTATCTTTTCTTTGTTCTACTTAATTTTCAACTGCGACAACTGAGCAATCGATTCGAAAGTTTTCAAGATCATCCTTTCATGTTATCCGTGGTCTGCTGCGTGCACAGGGTACTTTTTGTAACACGTGGACTTCAGTTTGGTAAGGTCTAGTCTATGGTTTTTCTTTCGGTCTACAAATCGTTTATCTACAATAAATAAGATGATTTGAAGACTTTATGGGGTATATTTACATTAAACGTTCACATTTACCTATTTTAATGAACGTTACTGACGTGTTATTAACCCCTATAATATAGACAAAGAAACTAAAAACAAAAGAAATACCAATCACTGATACTGCTACGAAATGCTAGCCTTTTAATGAACTGAGTTGATCAGAGTTGATCTGATCACATTTTCAAAATCGCCATGTTCAAATAATATAAAAGCACCTGGGCCACCGAGCTTTGTTCGAGCTAAAACTCAATAATATGCGTTTTCCCAGGGATAAGACCAAGCTAGATCGATATGTCATCCCCGAAAACCCCTACATACCAAATTTCATCGAAATCATTGGAGCCGTTTCCGAGATTCTGATTATATATATAATAATATATACAAGAATTGCTCGTTTAAAGGTATTAGATTAGATTAGATAAGATAGATTATTAGTATGAGTAGCGAGAGAAAATAATAAAATACGCGCGAAAAACTTTATACCTCTCCTTCCAGTCGGGTAAAAAATAGATAGTAGAGCTTTTTATGACCGCTCTCATGTAATTTAGATAAAGTAAAAATAATTATTTCTTTGTGGAACTTTTACAGATAACAACAGCTTTGAACTGTGCCCAGCAATGAAAAGGGCCTGCGTAAGGGAAGCCATTGGTAATATTTTAATTTTAATGAGTCGAAGTTTCAAATACTGTTAATAATCTAGTCAATTCAATTGATTGTGAAATGATCAACGAACCCACCGTAATATTAACGTTTTAGATGAAGTCGCATCCAAAAAGTTCAAGCATGATATGGGTGAAACATGCAAATGCCTTCCTGCATGTGTCAGCGTGCAATATGACGCAGAAGTGCTGAAAACAACGTATGATTTCCAAAAACACTTTATGGCAAATGAAAGATCGTATAACAAGTCTAAAAGAGACGACAGTGAGAAGTTTTACTCGGAACTTGTATACAGGTGGGTAAATAGGATATACGATTTAAGAAATTGCACTATCATTGCATCCCCATACGAAACTCGATACCTTATTTAAAGAAAAAGAATTCGGGTAAGGGTGAGAAAATTAATAAAATCAGGGGAAAAATACATGTAGTTTTGAAAATTGGTACCTACAGTTATACTTTGTGCAATCCAGATGAACATACTTAAAAGTCCTCAAGGGTGGGGGCTGTCTTGAGAGTGTAAGGGGGGGTTGAAGGTACCTTTATTCAATGAACTAAAAGAATTTCCTTGCTCACCCGCGACCTTACGATAGCTAAGCTTATGCAAACTATGCGTGTTCATGCAGTTCCTCCACCTCCACACTGTAAGAACACACACAAATCACACAAACCCATCTATCACCACCACCACACTACACTGACGCGTTTCGAACTCAACCAGAGCTCATCTTCAGAGTGACACAACCGTACACCATGCTACCAGTTGTTAGACTAACGAACCACAACCACCGTTTTAACTTGTCACTGTAATTCCCCAAGTACCCAAGTGTATTTAGAATTCTAAACAAAAATCTAGGGCGGATGGGTATTTATTTGTTAAGCGTACTCTATCTTAGTCCACATATTCACTTATCATCAGGCGCAATCGTACGTCGAAAGCAAGCCTACTTCTGTATAAAGTAGTAGTATTCCACCAAGTACAAGAATAGCCATGCCCAGCCGGGTAACGAAATGCCCCCCGAAATTTGGGGTTGGAAGCGATGAGCTGAAAACCCTGGAGCCAATTACCACCGCTCAATTTCCAGCTCCTCAAGCGAGAGTCATTGGTCAGCTGCCGGCCTTTTAAGAAAGTATAAGCCCTTTTCTTGAAAGCCCCGATGTCATAGTTGTCAGGAACACTGCTGACGGAAATTGATTCTACAATTTCACTGTACGTGGCAATAACACAATGCCTTGCATACTTTATGACTAGGTCAATTGGCGTCAAGTGTGCTGTCATATTTATTTATTTATTACAATAGGATTTAAGTTGTACAAATTAACAATTTCAATAGGTTAACCTTTGTTTCAGTCATAACTTCTCGATGCTCGAGATATATTTCAAGGAGCCCCGGTTCGTGTCGATGCGTCGCTCGGAGCTGTTCGGGTGACGGACTTCCTGGCCAACTGCGGCGGGCTGCTCGGGCTCTTCCTCGGCTTCTCCTTCCTCAGCCTCGTCGAGATCTTCTACTTCTGCACGCTCAGGTTACTTTTGACTTCCTTAAAAAGTTATGTTGTGGCAAATACTACAAGGTTTGTACTACTATGCGGAATATTACAAATAATTTTAATTGATTCTTTCCAAAATGTAGAAATCACTTGAAAGTTTTATTCATATTGCTAGGTACGGTACATAGGTAACACTGTGTCTGTAATTATATGTCATTAAATACGATTTGGTCGCAAAAAGTGTGTCAGATGTGTTTCGTAAAATGTGTATATTATAATTGCAATAATTTTTTGAACTGGTACTCAAGCTCATTTATTTACAGATTGTGGTGTACTCTGAAAAAGGATATCAAGATTGAAAAGAAGAAGTATAAAGAATCAATATAAAAACGTTAACTAATTACAACAAAAACATAGATCTCATTGGGGCAGATATTTGTGTGAATAACACGAATGTTTGTTCTCGGGTCTTGGATGTTTAATATGTATTTAAGTATGTATTTATCTATATAAGTATGATTATCCGTCCCTAGTATCCATAGTAAAGCTTTGCTTAGTTTGGGACTAGGTCAATTGGTGTCAAGTGTCCCATGATAATTT